>NC_134460.1:1162500-1225000 GCF_047948215.1 Lycorma delicatula | reverse complement strand
CTCAGTCATTTGACTGGTTTGATGCAGCTCTCCAAGATTCCCTATCTAGTGCTAGTCATTTCATTTCGGTATATCCCCCCCTAACAATTTGTATTACATATTCCAAATGTGGCCTGCCTACACAAATTTTTCCTTATACCTGTCCTTCCAATATTAAAGCGACTATTCCAGGATGCCTTAGTATGTGGCCTATAAGTCTCTCTTCTTTTAACTATATTTTTCCAAATGCTTCTTTCTTTATCCATTTGCCGCAATACCTCTTCATTTGTTATTTTATCCACCCATCTGATTTTTAACATTCTCCTATAGCACCACATTTAAAAAGCTTCTAATCTTTTCTTCTCAGATACTCCGATTGTCCAAGCTTCACTTCAATATAAAGCGATACTCCAAACATATCCTTCAAAACTTTTTCCTGACATTTAAACTAATTTTTGATGTAAACAAATTATATTTCTGACTGAAGGCTCGTTTCACTTGTGCTATTCGGCATTTTATATCGCTCCTGCTTCGTCCATCTTTAGTAATTCAACTTCCCAAATAACAAAATTCTTCTACCTCCATAATCTTTTCTCCTCCTATTTTCACATTCAGAGGTCCGTCTTTGTTATTTCTAATACATTTCATTACTTTTGTTTTGTTCTGGTTTATTTTCATGCGATAGTTCTTGAGTAGGACTTCATCTATGCTGTTCATTGTTTCTTCTAAATCCTTTTTATTTTCTGCTAGAATTACTATATCATCAGCAAATCGTAGCATCTTTATCTTTTCACCTTGTACTGTTACTCAGAATCTAAGTTTTTCTTTAACATCATTAACTGCTAGTTCGATGTAGCGGTGATAGGGAACATCCTTGTCGGACTCCCTTTCTTATTACGGCTTCTTTCTTATGTTTTTCAATTATTACTGTTGCTGTTTAGTTCCTGTACATGTTAGCAAATGTTCTTCTATTTCTGTATTTGAACCCTATTTTTTTTAAAATGCTGAACATTTTATTCCAGTCTACGTTATCGAATGCCTTTTCTAGGTCTATAAACGCCAAGTATGTCGGTTTGTTTTTCTTTAATCTTCCTTCTACTACTAATCTGAACACTAAAATTGCTTCCCTTGTCCCTATACTTTTTCTGAAACCAAATCGGTCTTCTCCTAACACTTGTTCCACTCTCCTCTCAATTCTTCTGTATAGAATTCTAGTTAAGATTTTTGATGCATGACTAGTTAAACTAATTGTTCTGTATTCTTCACATTTATCTGCCCCTGCTTTCTTTGGTATCATGACTATAACACTTTTTTTAAAGTCTGACGGATTTCCCCCTGTTTCATAAATATTACATACCAGTTTGTATAATATATTAATCGCTTCCTCACCTGCACTGCGTAGTAATTTTACAGGTATTCCGTCTATTCCAGGAGCCTTTCTGCCATTTAAATCTTTTAATGCTGTCTTAAATTTAGATCTCAGTATTGTTTCTCCCATTTCATCCTCTTCAACTTCCTCTTCTTCCTCTATAACACCATTTTCTAATTAATTTCCTCCGTATAGCGGCCGAAACAAATGAAAATCTCACGGCGTTACTTCCAGGCTGAAGGGAGGATGATCAAGTTGTGTCCAGTGCATTTCTTGTAGTTTAGAGACTGTTAGAGCTGCAGTATCGGGTTTGGTGTTGTGGAGGAGGATAACCAGTTGAATCAGTTGGTCTCATCTTTTGCGTCGATATGCAGCCGTCACCTTGTTCAACAGCTTGCAGTAGTAACAATCTCAATTCCTGTCCGAGGGGAAGTGAACCATTAGTGGATTTAGCGTAGGTCTTCTTTTGCCCTCAAACTGATCAGTCATCAGTTCGGCCTTAAGAGCAGCATTGATTATGTGTCACTCATGCAGAAAATGAATGAATAGAATGCATTGTCTGTAAAAAAAAAAAATGGTTGAAAGAACTTTACCAGCTGACAGTCGAGTCTTGGCTTTCACTGGGGCTGCCTCCCTTTACCATCGCCACTCCATACCAGCTTGTTTCGACTGGGGAGTGTAGTAGTGGACCCATGTTTCGTCGCAGGTGACGATCTGACCCAAAAATGTGTCACCTTCTTTCACAAACCTTGCTGTAAGCCTACTGACAGACCTGCAAACATCTTAACTTCTGATCCACGGTCAGAAGGTAAGGGATCCATCTGCCACACACTTATGGAAATGTAGGTCGTTTGTGACGATCGCTTGATAGCTCCCATATATTATTCAAACCTGTTCTGTAATTTTGGATATTCTCATCTGTCGATCGTGTTTAAAAAATGTCTCAAACCACGCTAATGTTTTCGTCTAATGCTGGTCTGAGGACGGCAATTGTGTTCCTGATTTTCCCCTTGTTTTCTTTCTTCCTTATACTCTTTATGCCAGGCAAACACACAAGTCCTTGACAATGTTTGGGCCCTGAATTGTGCAGTCGATCTCCAGAAATTTTCCGTCCTTCACGAGCAGGAAATTTTATAATTATGCATCGAGTAGTGGAGGGGTGCACCTGTTGCTTCGACATTATGAACGTTACTGACGAATCGGTTGGGAGTGTGGATTGGCCGGCTCTTCCCCGACTTCTAATGACTCCACCCAAAGATACTAGAAGCGCAGGCCCAGTCCTACCAATTGTAGACGCTTGGGGGAAAAAAATTTCTTTTATATTTAATTTACTCTTCTATTATGATATAAGCTTTTCTAGTATTTATTGCTTAGCTACTTGTTAGTTTCACTTATTTTTTTAATTTTTATGAACACATGTGTGCTTTCTTATTCTGACTTTCATCAATACTTAATCAGGTAAGTTGTATACTGAAATAAAAACTTGTAAAAAATATTATTTGTAAATTATTTGTATAGAGATTTTGCCTTTCAAGCAGAGAAGACAAATGTCTGTTCCACTTGAAAAGCTGCAATGTCTCTTTTCCAATATTTTAAAATTAGTAATTCATTAACTTTTTTTTTCTTTTTGTATAACTCGTATGCTAAATCAGTGATGAAAGTCACTGTTAAAAAGCAGTCGTGAGAATATAACAATAAAAAATTGCAGTATGTTATTTATTAATAAAAAAATAAAAATTTTAATATTATATTAGCACTGTGATTTTTTATAATAAACAGTAGGAGTTTATCTGTTAAGCAAAAAACATTTAGGACAAAATTTTTTATTTTATGTTGAGTAGATATGTTAGCTTAAATAAAATAAGGAAAGTGAGGTATGTATAATTCTTACATGGAGAGATTAGCTGTCGTATAAGATTATTTCTTTTACATTACCATAAAATCTGATTTCACTAGTTAAGAAAAAAACCAAATTTTTCTTTAGCAAAAGTCAATCGTTTTCTGTGAATATAATTTTGTAAAATTTAATTAAAAAATTAAAAAAGCAATAATGGAGGCGCCTTCCTTGGTAAAATATTCCGGAGGTAAAATAGTCCACCGTTCGGATCTCCGGGTGGGGACTACTAAGGAAGGGGTCACCAGAAAAGTAAAAAATAACATTCTACGAGTCGGAGCGTGGAATGTTAGAAGCTTAAAAAAGGTTGGTAGGCTAGAGAATTTAAAAAGGGAAATGGATAGGGTAAACGTGGATATAGTAGGAATTAGTGAGGTTCGGTGGGAAGAGGAAGGCGACTTTTGGTCGGGTAACTTTAGAATAATTAACTCAGCGTCAAATAACGGGCAGGCAGGAGTAGGTTTCGTGATGAACAAGAAAATAGGGAGGAGAGTGGAGTATTTCAAGACGCATAGCGATAGAGTCATTGTAATAAGGATAAATTCAAAACCTAAACCGACAACGATTGTTAACGTCTATATGCCTACAAGCGCCCATGATGATGATGAGGTAGAATGTGTATACGAAGAGATTGATGAAGCAATTAAACACGTAAAAGGAGATGAAAATTTAATAATAGTTGGAGATTGGAATGCAAGCATTGGAAAAGGCAAGGAAGGAAATATAGTGGGTGAATACGGGCTGGGCAAAAGGAATGAAAGAGGGGACCGACTTATAGAGTTTTGCACGAAGTATAATTTAGTAATTGCCAACACCCAATTTAAAAATCATAATAGAAGAATATACACTTGGAAAAAGCCAGGCGATACTGCAAGGTATCAGATAGATTATATCGTGGTTAAGCAAAGATTTAGAAATCAACTCGTTGACTGTAAAACTTACCCTGGAGCAGACATTGATAGCGACCATAATTTGGTGATAATGAAATGTAGATTGGGGTTTAAAAACCTGAAGAAAAGGTGTCAGATGAATCGGTGGAATTTAGAGAAGCTTGAGGAAGAGGAAGTAAAGAAGATTTTTGGGGAGGACATCGCAAGAGGTCTGAGTAAAAAAGAGAAGGTAGAAAATGTAGAAGAATAATTGGGGAATGTTAAAAAGGGAATTCTTTAATCAGCAGAAGCAAACTTAGGCGGAATAAAGAGAACTAGTAGAAAACCTTGGTTTTCAGACGATATATTGGAGCTGATGGATGAACGTAGAAAATATAAGAATGCTAGTGATGAAGAAAGTAAAAGGAACTATCGGCAATTAAGAAATGCTATAAACAGGAAGTGCAAACTAGCGAAAGAAGAATGGATTAAAGAAAAGCGTTCAGAAATGGAAAGAGAAATGAACATTGGTAAAATAGACGGAGCATACAGGAAAGTTAATGAAAATTTTGGGGTACATAAATTAAAATCTAATAATGTGTTAAACAAAGATGGTACACCTATATATAATACGAAAGGTAAAGTCGATAGATGGGTGGAATATATTGAAGAGTTATACGGAGGAAATGAATTAGAAAATGGTGTTATAGAGGAAGAAGTGGAAGTTGAGGAGGATGAAATGGGAGAAACAATACTGAGATCTGAATTTAAGAGATCATTAAAAGATTTAAATGGCAGAAAAGCTCCTGGAATAGACGGAATACCTGTAGAATTACTGCGCAGTGCAGGGGAGGAGGCGATTGATAGATTATACAAACTGGTGTGTAATATTTATGAAAAAGGGGAATTTCCATCAGACTTCAAAAAAAGTGTTATAGTTATGATACCAAAGAAAGCAGGGGCAGATAAATGTGAAGAATACAGAACAATTAGTTTAACTAGTCATGCATCAAAAATCTTAACTAGAATTCTATACAGAAGAATTGAGAGGAGAGTGGAGGAAGTGTTAGGAGTAGACCAATTTGGTTTCAGGAAAAGTAAAGGGACAAGGGAAGCAATTTTAGGCCTCAGATTAATAGTAGAAGGAAGATTAAAGAAAAACAAACCAACATACTTGGCGTTTATAGACCTAGAAAAGGCATTCGATAACGTAGACTGGAATAAAATGTTCAGCATTTTAAAAAAATTAGGGTTCAAATACAGAGATAGAAGAACAATTGCTAACATGTACAGGAACCAAACAGCAACAGTAGCAATTGAAGAACATAAGAAAGAAGCCATAATAAGAAAGGGAGTCCGACAAGGATGTTCTCTATCTCCGTTACTTTTTAATCTTTACATGGAGTTTTTAATCTTTACAAGCAGTTAATGATGTTAAAGAACAATTTAGATTCGGAGTAACAGTACAAGGTGAAAAGATAAAGATGCTACGATTTGCTGATGATATAGTAATTCTAGCCGAGAATAAAAAGGATTTAGAAGAAACAATGAACGGCATAGATGAAGTCCTACGCAAGAACTATCGCATGAAAATAAACAAGAACAAAACAAAAGTAATGAAATGTAGTAGAAATAACAAAGATGGACCACTGAATGTGAAAATAGGAGGAGAAAAGATTATGGAGGTAGAAGAATTTTGTTATTTGGGAAGTAGAATTACTAAAGATGGACGAAGCAGGAGCGATATAAAATGCCGAATAGCACAAGCTAAACGAGCCTTCAGTAAGAAATATAAGTTGTTTACATCAAAAATTAATTTAAATGTCAGGAAAAGATTTTTGACAGTGTATGTTTGGAGTGTCGCTTTATATGGAAGTGAAACTTGGACAATCGGAGTATCTGAGAAGAAAAGGTTAGAAGCTTTTGAAATGTGGTGCTATAGGAGAATGTTAAAAATCAGATGGGTGGATAAAGTGACAAATGAGGAGGTATTGCGGCAAATAGATGAAGAAAGAAGCATTTGGAAAAATATAGTTAAAAGAAGAGACAGACTTATAGGCCACATACTAAGGCATCCTGGAATAGTCGCTTTAATTTTGGAAGGACAGGTAGAAGGGAAAAATTGTGTAGGCAGGCCACGTTTGGAGTATGTAAAACAAATTGTTAGGGATGTAGGGTGTAGAGGCTATACTGAAATGAAACGACTAGCACTAGATAGGGAATCTTGGAGAGCTGCATCAAACCAGTCAAATGACTGAAGACAAAAAAAAAAAAAAAAAAATTAAAAAATTAAATTCCAATTTTTTGATATAATTAAAAAAATTGTTACGAATTAGTTAATATATTAAATAGATTAAATGTAAATAAAGACTAGAATGGTTAATTCTGATAAAACTAAGTAACCTAGAAGATCCAAAATTTATTAAAGGTATAATCCACTAATATTAGAAATATATGTCGACAAAACTGTTTTGAATTTAATAAGAAATACAGTATCTTTCATAAGTTTAAGGACAAGTTAAAAATAACTGAAAAATCAGTATTTCATGACAAATTCTTTATTTTATACAAGTAAAAATTAAAAATAAAAATAACGGAGATAATGCTACATCACTTTTTAAATGTTTAGTATTTTGTATGACCTCTATACGATTTTAGGCATGCTGCTACTGTATCGGGCATTGATTCAATCAATTCCAGACATTTTTCTTTCGTCCCTGTTGCCACAGACTTGCGATTTGAAGACGTAACTCAGCCTTATTTTTAGGTTATCTTTTTGCAAGTTGCAGTGCCATCTGATTCCATAAATTCTCAATCGGATTTATGGTCAGGATTACGAGCAGGCCAGTCCAAAAGTTCCACATCATTTGCATGAAACCGTGCCTTGGTAACTCATGATTTACAACAAGGTGCATTGTCTTGCTGGAAGATGAAATTCTCACCTGACAGGTTATGGACACTAGGAAGCACGAATTCTTCTGTTGTTTTTATGTAGTGTATGCTGTTTATTGTCCTGTCCATTATTCTAAGGTGTTCAGCGCCGTCTTTCCTTTCTTTTTCCTGTTTAGCCTCCGGTAACTACCGTTTAGATAATACTTCAGAGGATGAATGAGGATGATATGTATGAGCGAGTGTAAATGAAGTGTAGTCTTGTACATTCTCAGTTCGACCGTTCCTTAGACGTGTGGTTAATTGAAACCCAACCACCAAAGAACACCGGTATCCACTATCTAGTATTCAAATCCGTGTAAAAATAACTGGCTTTACTGGGACTTGAACGCTGTAACTCTCGACTTCCAAATCAGCTGATTTGGGAAGACGCGTTAACCACTAGAACAACCCGGTGGGTTGTCCAGCGCCCTCTGAAGTTATGCAACCCCACACCAAGACAACATCTCCACTTTGCACAGCAGGAACGATGCAGGCCGGTAGAAACTTTTCAGTTTTTGTTCGCCTGACCGTAATTTTTCTGTTTGAATAAACCTGGAATCTGCTTTCATCAGAAAAGACAACCCTTCGGCAAGTTTCTTTCAACCGGTTCTTCATTTGCTTGCAAAACTGACGACGCTTTGACTTGTGGACAGCGCTTAAAAGAGGGTTTGCTAATGCGAAATGCGATTCCATTGCAGATTCTTTTAAACGTCTAGAAAGAGTGGCGGTAGTAACCTAAATTCCATGATTTTGTGCTACTTCTGTTGTTATATCAGGCAAACTAGCAAACCGATTAAGTTTTGATTCCTTTATAATTGCTCTGTCTTGCCTCATTGACGTTTTTCGTGGTCGACCAGATAGTAGAAGATCAATGACAGTTTCTCTTGATCACGATATTTTTTAACGACTTGCTGTACACATGTTTTTGATATTTTTAATCGTTCAGCAATGTCTCTGTATGTTTTATTTGCTTTCCAGAGACTGATTACTTGTCATTTTACTTCTACACTAACACTTTTCTTACCCGTTGTTAATAAAAAAACTTTTTTCCGACCTAACCTCAAAGAAACAAATGCCAATTCATCACTGTTTTCATGGGAAACAGCTGATAATAGTCCCAACTTGACATTTTTAATTACTGTTGGTGTACCTGACACTTAAAGTGATTTGTACATTTTTGAACATTACTCTCTTAAAAACAAAAATTACATGAAAATTATAAAATCACTTAAGTTCTTTTAACTCAAAAAATAACTTTTTTAGAATTTTTTTCATTACTCTATTGAAAAACTCTAAATCACAGCTTTAAAATGATATCACACTCATCAGCCTAGGTTACATATTTTTTACGAGAAATAGTCATTTCTTTATATAAAAAAAAAGTGCTAAATTTAGTTCGTTTAAAATATTTAAATGACTCCATAAAATTTGAAGTATCTAACTTAGAAGCTTGCGGTTTTTACCAAAAGATGTACTTTTTAAAGCTGTTTCTTACAGACCTATAAGATTTGTATGTAGTTCATAAGTTTAAAGACAAACTGACATAAAGTCATTTTTTTTCTAAGGTGTCCTTAAACTTATGAAAGATACTATATATATAAAAAAAAAACCTTAAATGTGAGATTATCCATTATTAGCAGTTATGTCAGAAATATACTTACAGGATTTTGAGAGTAAATCAGTATACGGCATCACACATAAAGTCTTAATAATTGACGTTGTGTGTTGATATTTTCATTATACAGTATGATTCAAAGAAACGGGAAATTTTTAAAATTAAATAACGTTAAATAACGTAATTTTATTTCATGTAATTGTTCAAATGTTGCCATTGTAGTATACATACATTTTAGTTTATTTTTTAAAGATGACATCTTGCAGGTGACCTACTTTTCTACGTAAACACTCATTAAGTCTCTTTGTTAAATTGTTCACGGTTTGACGTAACATCTCAACTGGAATTTCCGCAATTGCTTCTCGGATCTTTGCCTTCAGTTCTTCCGTTGTAGCAGCTCTACTGTGGAATACTTTGCTTTTAAGGTGACCCCGCAAAAAGTAATCGCAAGGTGAGAGATCAGGCGATCTGGGAGGCCATCTAATGTCACCATTTCGTGAAATGACACGTTGTCCAAACAATCAGCGTACAGCTGCCATCGATATTCATGCAGTATGTGACTTTGCTCAGTCTTGTTGAAACCAGGCTGTGTTAAGAATCTGTGGAAATCTTTTTTGTTGTTCCACAACAAAGGTTTCAAACACGGCTACGTAACGACCCGATCTCCCTATAATCGCAAGACCGTTGTCATTCTCAAAAAAATAAGGGCCTATTAACACTATAACACCTGTAAGATGACATAGCACACCACACGGTCAATTTCTAGCTGTGCAATAGATGCTGGTGTAGCTGCGTAGGATTTTCTTGTGCCCAGTATCTGAAATTTTTTCTCGTTAACAAATCCACTGAGGTGGAAATGCGCTTCGTCTGACATCCACAGTTCGTGAACAAACTCTTCGTTCGTTATCGTTTATCTTCTGAAGCATTACATTACAGAATTGTGCTCGCACAACTGCATCGTTCGGTTTCAGTTCGTGGACGATCTGCGACTTGTACGGATGGAATTACAAGTCCTTCACTAACACTCTTCGAACACTTGAACTATGTGATTGTAAAGATGCTGAGAGATGACGGATTGACCGATGTGCACTTCGCGTGACAGCATCTTGAAAAGCTTGAACATTCTGTGGTGTACGGACGGTTCGCTCACGGCCTGGAGGTTTCTTTTTCATCGCCGAACCGGTTTCCTCAAAATTAGATATCCGTGTTTTAATTGCAGGTGCTGATGGAACACGGTTGTGCCGTCCCAGATTGAAATGACGGCGAAATTCTGTATGCTCTCCCTTTACACTGTCATTGTTTTTGTAAAACGCTTTGATAGCAAATGCACGTTGCGCACCACTCCAAGGATCCATGACAACTAAATGGCAGGTTAGGTTAGAGTGCTGGCGCCACTTATCAAGTGGTACCAATCGCCTACAGGTACTAACACAACTTTCAGAATTTCCTGTTTCTTTGAATCACCTTGTACATAACTCTTTAATAAACAGTGAACCATTTCATAATATTAAACAAATTAAATTCTTAAGAATGTAAAATTAACATTTGAAATCTGTAATAATAGAATGTGTAATTATTTAGATATCAATAAATAAAATTTTTTCAAAAAATTAAAAATTCTCGTTAGTTTTTGAACACACCTCTTATGAAATACAAACAGAATGTCAGTTTGATTATTCACCAGCTGGTACTGTTTGAGGGTGTCTTGTAATAAAAACTGCTACAGATAGCAGCACTGTTGTAAATTAATATGCAACAATTTTCATTAATATTTTTATTTTGCTATAACAGAAGTATTTCAATCTGACTGAGAACGTAGGACTTCGTGATAGTTCTTTTATGACAAAAATTGACAAAAAAAAAATGACAGAACAGCTTAGATAACGTTTTATCTCAACTGTGGTCTTTTTTTTTTATTACTTTTAAGATCATAATGGATCACATTAGTTCATTTTTGTTTGGCAAGTTCTTTCTTTTCTTGCTGATTTGTTGTTTTTCAGCTTTTCTTTTTTGCCAGTAATTTCTAAGGGGTTCAGATCTTCTTGCCCTTTCTTGTTCGAGTACACCCGGCTTATTGTTTTCTTGGGTTTTGATAGGAATCTTGTTTCTTTATTTTTTAATTTCTCATAGTTTCCGGTTTTCGTTTTTAGGTTTTCACGGGTTACGTCTAATTCCTCCATGTCTTTCTGTACTTTGTATAACCGGTTCGGTCTCCTTTTCTTGTTCCAGAAAAGTTTGATAATCCGTCTGATAAGTCTGGTCTCTTCCGTTCTGAAAATACGTCCTAGAAAGGAAATTCTCTTCTTTCTAAATTTATTAGTTATCGGGATGATAGTTTTGTAAATCTCTTCGTTTGGAATAATTCGCCAGATCCTGTCTTCCAATCTTTTCCAGTTTGTCGGTAAACCTTGTCTGGTACGGCCCAAATATGGTTTCACATCCGTAAAGTATTTCCGGTCGGATAACCGAGTTATAATGTCTTATTTTTGTTTTTATTGACATGCGTTTTTCGTTATAGATGTTTTGTGTTTTTATTGCGGCTTTGATGAGTTTATTTATTCTTTCATTCCAGTTTGGATTTTCTTGGAGGTTGTGTGTGATGTTTTCTCCCAAATATTTAAGTTTTCTACTAGTTCTATGTCATTATTGTTTATTTTTACTTTGCTTATGCATAGCGGGTCTCTCACCATAATTTTGGTTTTTTCGTATGAAATTTTTAGACCGATTTTTCCTGCAATCTCTTCCAGTGTTGACAGTTGGTATCTGGACTCTTTTATATTTTGGAATAGTAGGGCTAAATCGTCCGCAAAGCCTAGGCGATTTACTGAGATACCTTTTCCAATTTTAACATTGTCTTTATTTAATTTTTTTCCAATCCCATATTATAAATTCAAGGACGCAGTTGAATAAAAGCGGTGACAGTCCATCTCCCTGTCTCAGTCCTGTTTTGATGTCGAATGGATCAGATATTTCTCCCCTGAATTTAACCTTGGATTTGGTATCCGTTAGTGTTAGTCCGATGATTTTGACTAGTTTTTGGTGAAGCCCTAAATTTCTCAGGATTTTTAGCAGGGATTCTCGATGTACACAATCATATGCTTTCTTGAAATCAATAAAAGTTACTTCCAGTTTTTTATTCCTTAGTTTATGATACCCTATAATTAATTTTAAATTTAGAATTTGTTCTGGGCAGCCTTGTAATGGTCTAAATCCCCCATGGTATTCGCCTAGTTCTTGTTCCAGTCGGTCTTTGATTCTGTTGTAAATTATTCTCGATAGAATTTTGTAAGTGCAATCTAGTAAGGAAATTCCCCTATAGTTGTCAGGGTTAGCTTTTATGTAAAGGGTGGATTATTACGGTTTTCCATTCTTCCGGAAATTCCTCTTTGTACCATATTTTTACCATTTCTCTGTGGAGATTTCTATGTATTTTTTCTTACGCGTTCTTCCATAATTCTGGAGTCAGGAAATTTTCTCCACTTGCTTGGTTTTTTTTTCTTTTGCTTCAGAGCTATCTTTACTTCTACTAATGTCGGTGGAAGGATGTTTCCTCTTGGTGTTTTAATCTGGGTATTTGTGTTTATTTCCAGTAGTTCTTTTGGTTCTTCACAATTTAGTAGTTTTCTAAAGGTTTCTCTCCTGATGTTGGCATTTTCTTTATCAGTGTGTGCCCGATTTCCTTCTGAATTTCTTAACGTTAGTGTTGGGGCATTAAATGTAGGGTTCTTCAGTTTAAAGTGGTTTATTTTAAATAGATTTTAAATAAAAAAAACGATACATTTTGAAAGTGTTGCAAACGATATGGAAAAAGTATAATTTCAATTGATGATCTTTGTTAATGTTAATTATTTTTTCTCATCGTAAATTTTATTAATTTTATAAATAGGTGATTGACACCAGTAAATCAGAAAAAGAAAATCGTGAGAGCTCAGACCAACAAACCGCCGGTTCTAACGAATTGCATCCTAAAGTCCTAATTGATACGCTGGTGACATTTTGTTCTGGAACTAATTTATCAAAAGAAGATGCTGAAGTTCTTGCTTTAGAATCTTTACTTCCTGCTCATCATCCTTTACTGGGTCAGTTATTTATTATTATTATTATTATTTTAAAAACTGTCTCTCTCTCTCTCTCTCTCTCAGAGAGAGAGAGAGAGAATTTTTTAAATGCTTGTGTGTTTAACAAAATTGTTAAAATTCATAAAATTCTTTTTATTTATTTGTATGTAGCGTCTTATGATTTTATACGTTTTAATAATGATGTTTTACTTTTGTTTTTTCAGTTTCTGCTTGTCCAAACTTGTGGTCTAAAATGTTGAAACATTTTAAGTTAGACCCAAAACAATTTATCACTAATTATAAGGATGATCTTATCAATTTATTGGTAAAAAACTATAAAGTTTTAATGGTATGTTTTTTTTATATAATTAGAATTTTATATTCATGTGTGTTGTGTATTTCATTTTTCTTGTTTTATTTTTAATTATTGCATTTACTGGATTAAATCATTTTTATCCTTAATCTGGACCCGGGGTCGGCAACCTGTGGCTCACGAGCCACATGCGGCTCTTTAGTTCCATACGCAAATATTATTTATTTTATAAAAAAAAAAACATTTAAAAATCGTTCTGAATCGATTAACGAGGATTAGGCACCGATTCGATCTCTCTTTGCCACTTGTACTTGCTTTTCACCGCACCCCTCCCATGTGACACACGTCGTCAGTCCATCAGAATCTCTCAAATGATGCCGTCGTTGGATGTTTCTATGTAGATTTTAATTCGCTTTCGACGCAAGACAATTTGGCATCTTCACCAGTGCTTTGGCTGTGACGTATTGTTTGTTGTTTCAAGTAAAAGAGTTAGAAGCGAAATATATTTTTAAAGTTATGTATGTATATATATATATTACTATTATTATTATTATGCTTTTACGGCCAACATGGGACAACTTAAGTCAATTTTTAGTTGGATCTTTTCTGAGAAAAGCGTGTTATTTTACTCTTCCGAGCTGCCCAGTATTTCTTCATCCGTTCAGAACTTGCTTTCTTTTCTTCATCTGTAAACACCCTCTTCGTTGTATTTTGTCGTTTGTCTGTCTTTTGTTTAAATCTAATGCTTTTGTCTTTTAGCTTTGTAATTTTTACAGTTTTATTCTGTAGGTCGGTCAGGGAAATTCCCAATTCTTTCATATCTTCTCTAATTTCTTTGATCCATCCTACTTCTAGCTTTTGGAACCAAAGCTTTTCAATGATATTTCTTGACTGTCTTGTTTCCGGTGTCCTTATGAGATGACCGAAGAAAGAGATTCTTTTTTTCCGCATAGTATCAGTAACAGGCTCTATTTCTCGATACACCACCTCATTTGGCACAATCCACCATCGGCCTTCTTTTTGGTGTTTTTTATCGATACACGTTCTGACAATTCTCCTCTCTATTTTCAGAATTTTTTCAATTCGGTTTTTCTGAGTGATTTTGAAAAGGGTCTCGCTTCCGTAGGTGACTTCTGGTTGAACTACAGTTTTATAATGTTTAAGTTTTGTTTTAGCAGAAAGGCATTTTTTGTTATATGTTGACCGAGTTAATTTTTGGGATTTAATCATTTTATTTGTCCTGTTTTGCCATGTCATTTTTTCATTTAAATTATAAGTTATTATTTCCCCTAGATATTTAAATTGTTTTACTATTTTAATTTTCTGATCGTTTACCGTAATGCGCTCTATTACCAGAGGATCTATGGCCATTAGTTCAGTTTTTTCGAAAGTGATATGAAGCCCTATCTTTTGTGCTAGGTTTTGAAGGCTCATGATTTGTGTTTTGGCTTCTTGAATATTATTTGCTAAAAGAACGAGGTCATCTGCAAATCCTAGGCAATTTAGTGCGATGGAGTTTTTCTTAGTACCCATTTTTATATTTTTTGGATTTATTTCATTCCATTTTCTCATGACAAATTCGAGGGCGCAGTTAAAAAGGAGTGGTGAGAGGCCGTCTCCTTGCCTCAATCCTGTTTTTATGTAGAAGGGTTGAGAGAGTTCACCTCTGAATTTCACTCTGGACTGGGTATTGGTTAAAGTTAATATATAGTTATATATATATATATATAAACTATATATATATATATATATATATATATATATTTTAGTTTCTATAATGATAATTATATTTTGAGTTTCTTTATTAATTTTAAGAAATGGTTATTTATATTTATTTATATTATAAATATAATTTAACTAAACTTAACCAACGCTTGCTTCGCTCGTTAACCTTGACTAATTAACACCGTAATTTTTTGAGTATTTATTTAATAAATTCAGTAATTATTGCAATTATGTAAATAATCAAAACACTCCTGTTAATTAGTCAAGGTTAGCAAGCGAAGCGAGCGTAGGTTAAGTTTGGTTAAATTATATTAAAATTAATAAAGAGACTGTTTTGAATCTATGTGTTTTAATTCTATATCGGCCCATTTTCCACTGAAATCCGATTGACTGCTTTGTTTTTAAATAAAGCTGTAGGTACAGTGGTGTTAATACGTAAGTACCAAAAAACCGAAGTAAAGATAGGTAACATAATAAATATTATATTTGTAAAATACATATACATATTTTTTTCCAAATAGGATACCTAACTACTTTTTTGAAGTCAATAAGAATTGTCAAAAAAGAAATAAAGTACTATTGTTGGATATTACCGCGAAAGTGTTTTTATTAAAATATATATTTAATAAATTACTTATTTTATTATTTATCTATTTTATAGCTTTTATTATTTAAAAGTTAGAGTTAAAATAATAATTTTAAGTGTAACTACCTATGAATTATTATGTAATAAACCTATTTTCAAAAACATTTTGTGGCTCTTTAAAAATGTTGAAATTTTGTAAATTGTAATTTTTGACTCTTCTGACTTAAAAGGTTGCCGACCCTTGATCTAGACATATTTAGAAAGAAGTACTGTTGGGCTATTAAAAATAATCTTTATTTTTAAAAATAACTTTATTATTACGTTAAAGGCTTTAACTAATTTTAATATTCCACAATCTTAAAATATTCATTGTTATTTGAATGAATTTCTGATAATTTTCTTTTATTTATTGATAAGTGGCTGCTGTCTGTACCTGTCAAGCATGTACTTTATTAAATTGTCGTAAAATATTTTTTACTATTCCATTACTCTCCACATTTTCACTGTAAATTTTATTTATCATTAAATGCAGTTGCCGGTTCACAAATCTTACATTCAGTAAATTGACAATTATTTTAAAATGTACACTTAAAATATACAAACCTTAACCGGAAAAAACTTCTATGATTGTAACTGCAGCAACCTAGTATATAAAAAAGCTCACAGCATGCATGAATGCAAAGACAAGTGATTGATGTATGACTTGTCGCTTATAAAAATATTTTTTTTTATCACACACGCACACAAACAGACACACACGCATGCACACACACACACACAGAGAGGGAGAGAGAGAGAGAGTGTGACAGAGAGACAGACACACACACAGAGAGAGAGGGAGAGAGAGTGTGAGAGAGACAGACAGAGAGACAGAAGCATACACAGAGAGAGAGAGAGAGTGAGAGAGAGAGCGAGAGAGAGAGAGAGAGAGATTGAGAGAGAAAGAGAGAGAGAGAGAGACACCCACCCACACAGAGAGAGAGTGAGGGGGAGAGATAGAGAAAGACACACACACACACGCACACAGAGAGAGAGAGATAGTGAGAGAGACAGACAGAGAGACAGAAGCATACACACACACACACACACACACACACACAGAGAGAGAGAGAGAGAGAGAGAGAGAAAGACAGACACCCACCCACACAGAGCTAGAGTGAGGGGGAGAGATAGAGAAAGAGAGAGACACAGACACACACACAGAGAGAGAGTGAGGGGGAGATATAGAGAAAGAGACACAGACACACAGAGAGAGAGAGAGAAAGAGACAGACACACACACACACACACGAGAGAGAGAGAGACTGAGAGAGAGAGAGACACACATACACACACACACACACAGAGAGAGAGTGAGAGAGACAGACACATACATACATACATACACACACACACACACACACACACACAGAGAGAGAGAGAGAGAGAGAGTGTGAAAGCGAGAGATACACACACGATTACAAATCATTAATCTCATCCTCTGAAGCAATACCCTGACGGCCTTCGTGCTTATGTGATATTGCTCTAACAGATTTTTCTTAGTCCCCCAACTCTGAAATCAGGAAACTGGATGATTAGTAACAAATATATTAGGAAAAGTTGCAGATCGATCTATGCCCAATCATGAAGGAGATGTTACATGCTGTTTCCAAAAGTTGCAGAGTGGGTTCATGCATTTCTAATTTACATAAAAATAATTTTGGCACTTTGATATAGACTTTGTGTATCCATTACCCACCCGTACACTTATTTTTTCGTGTCCGAGTGATGAGATTTAAAACTTTTGCGAAATACACTAGTATTGTGCCACCGAAACACCAGAAGCATTTCCTTGCCACAGATCTTCTAGCGTGCATTTGGTCGGGCAGAGGGTGCACTTTAGGAGATGTTCAGAGTCCTGAATCTCACCGCACTCGCAGTTCAGGTCGTTAGGCTCTGTTTGACGCCATCTAGCGCGTTTAACTCGGGTCGGTGCCATCCCAGTTTGAAGCCGGTTTAAAGTTACCCACGTTTTCCAGTCCAGATCATGTCCTGGAGGTGTCGGGCCCTTTTTGGGAATCATAGAGGGGGCTCGATAGATGTGTGTTGAAAACTTCCTTTCTTGATTTCAGTCTTGGAGGGGGTGGTCGATCCATCTGGTACATTGTATGTCGTGTATCGAAAGATTGTCTTTCACACAAACAAATAGCAATCGGGCGTGCCCTGGGCAACGTCAAGTGTTTATTCTTGACGGCGGATCGTTTCACCATCGAGCATAGAGACAATCTTTCGATTCTCATTAAATCCATTGTCATACAAAAACCGTTCTCATTTGAAATTCTTTATTTCGATATTAGATGTAAAGGCTTGGCTGTACCTCTTGGTTGTTTGTTTTTGGGCATCCGCTAACAGAACAGCTTGGACTAGTCCGACCGAATTGCAGAAATTATAATTGTAATTCTGTTTAGTTCCCTTTATAGTTTGCACAGATCGTGGCCCCAAGAAAGGGATTAAAAGCGATAAGGAAGTCTACTCGCAGAGAGATCGTGCGGGAAAACAAACTTAAAATACAAAGTCGTATACATCAACGACTTTATAGGCAGTGTACTCATCATTCTTGCAATTTTCGAAGAGCATATCTTCATTCAGGATAGGTTAACAGATTACCGATAACAAGTTTGAAATAATGAATTCTGCGCATGAAATTGCTTTTCTCCGGCTGCTACAGATATATGCCTTAAAGAAAATGTTACTCGGCCTAAAAATTGTGTTTACCTGAACATATCCAAACGAATATAGGACTGTTCGTTAAGTCAGTCTGTTTGAAGGCTTATTAGGTATATATTGTGCAGTTAACAACCTTGCTTGAATCATTCAAAGATTGAAATCATTAATGGTGGTGTTTGATGTAAAAAATAATTGTTAAATTGTAAGCAAATGTTAACCGTGTTTATTAACTTTACAAATTAACAGATATATTATATTGTTTGATGATAGCCGTTGAAAGCATTTAGATAAATTACAAATTACATACTTATAGATTGAATTTGATTTGAATATAAAATATAACGCGCTTGTAATAATTGAACGCGTTTAAGAATTGCTATGCACGAATAAATTAACATGTTGCTGTAATGTGTGGAGAAAGCCGACTGAATTAAGTGACTGTAGAGGCAGAAACAACCTAGTGGTCAGTAAGAAAAGTAATGCTTTTAACTGTCATCACCTTAATATAATTCTTAGTGTGTTCATAGAGTTCCTTTAATTTTTTAAAGTTCAAGAGGAAAAATTAATTTTTTTTTTTTAATCAGGTAAAGTAAGTAATTTTAATCTACAGTTTTAAAGAGATGGAAAGGAATATTAGTTATTTGAAAATTACCTGAAGTTTCTAGCATTATTTGAAAGTATTTTTGATTTCAGAACGATGCTAAAAAAACGTAATATAGTAAAAAAAAAAAAAAAATAGAACTACATAATTAATACTGATGAAACTGAAATTAGATTTTTTTTTAATAAAAAAGAGTATTTAATAGAATAGAAAACTAATGAAAAGGAAACATATTTTTATTTCTGTTATTCTTCTACATTATGTTGTACAGTGGATTTTAGAATAAAAAGACTAATTACGTTGATGAAAGCAGAGTAGAAGAAATATTCCTCTGTAGTAATGTTCATGAAAATTATTTTCATTTTTTTTTGTCTTCAGTTATTTGACTGGTTTGATGCAGCTCTCTAAGATTACCTATCTAGTACTAGTCGTTTAATTTCTGTATACCCCCTACATCCTACATCTCGAAAAATTTGTTTTACATATTTCAAATGTTGCCTGCCTAGACAATTTTTTCCTTCTACCTGTCCTTCCAATATTAAAGTGACTATTTCAGGATGCCTTAGTATATGGCATATAAGTCTGTCTCTTGTTTTAACTATATTTTTCCAAATGCTTCTTTCTTCATCTATTTGCCGCAAAACCTCTTCATTTGTCACTTTATCCAACCATCTGATTTTTAACATTTTCCTATTGCACCGCATTTCAAAAGCTTCTAATCTTTTCTTCTCAGATACTCCGATCGTCCAAGTTTCACTTCCATATAAAGCGACACTCGAGAAACATACACTTTCAAAAATGTTTTCCTGACGTTTAAATTAATTTTTGTAAACAAATTATTTTTCTGACTGATGGATCGTTTCGCTTTGTGCTATTTAGCATTTTATATCACAACTGTTTCGTCCATTTTTAGTAATTCTACTTCCCAAATGACAAAATTCTTCTACCTCCGTAATCTTTTCTTCTCCTATTTTCACATTCAGCGGTCCATCTTTGTTATTTCTACTACATTTCATTACTTTTATTTTCTTCTTGTTTATTTTCATGCGGTAGTTCTTGCGTAGGACTTCATCTATGCTGTTCATTGTTTCTTCTAAATCCTTTTTATTCTCGGCTAGAATTACTATATCGTCAGCAAATCGTAGCATCTTTATCTTTTCACCTTGTACCGTTACTCTGAATCTAAATTGTTCTTTAACATAATTAACTGCTAGGTCCATGTAAAGATTAAAAAGTAACGGGGATAGGTAATATCCTTGTCGGACTCCCTTTCTTATTACGGCTTCTTTCTTATGTTTTTCAATTATTACTGTTGCTGTTTGGTTCCTGTAAATGTTAGCAATCGTTCTTCTATCTCTGTATTTGAACCCTAATTTTTTTAAAATGCTGAACATTTTATTCCAGTCTACGTTATCGAATGACTAATCTAGGTCTATAAATGCCGTATGTCGGTTTGTTTTTCTTTAATCTTTCTATTACTATTAATTTGAGGCCTAAAATTCTTCTCTTATCCCTATACTTTTCCTGAAACCAAATCGGTCTTCTCCTAACACTTTTTCTACTCTCTACAGAATTCTAGTTAAGATTTTTGATGCATGATTAGATTAATTTTTTACTTATCAATCTTATTCAAGAGATTTAAAAATGATAAGAGTTTAAAGATGGGTGCTCAAATCGATGAAGTTAACGAAATTTAATTTTAGAAAATATATATGATAAGTTTAATTTTTGTTTGATATGTAATTTTATATAAATATTATGTATGACCGATGATACGGAATCCCATGAAAGTGTTTTCGTAAATAATTATATATAAAAATAAGGTAATTTGTCTTATTGCTGTACTTGGGTGGATTATGTCGGGATTTACTTATCTGTTTATATTAAATAATATTGAAGTAGAATTTACTTGTTTTTCTTCTTTTTTTGTAGAGTTACCAGAACGCATTGAGTTGTGTGATAAAAATTAATGCCAATATCCTATTACCACGTTTGGTAGAACGTTCTTGTAGTCTTTTAAGAGATAATAGCTTATTGCGTATTACGAAAGATGAATATTTCACCTATCTAACTCCTTCCGGTGAATCGTATGATAAGTCTGTGATATCTGGGTGAGTTGAGTTATATATATAAGTAAATAAATGTAGAGATTGTTGTGTATTATAATATACTGCTGTGATTAAAAATAAGCGGTAAAATTAAAAAGATGATATGTGAACCACGGATTCCAAACTAGTGAGTCGTTAAGTTAATTATTTTTTTATTACGCCTTTATAGCTATGCAGCCTTCCAGGTCAAGCAGTGAATTTAATATTTATGTTTGTCGTTTACTGTGCTTATTATATTCTCCTACGATATCGTCATCGCATCCTTTTGTTCTTGTCTACCTGTAGTTTTATGGCCTTTCCCGGGAATTACCATTTAGGTATTACATTACCATTTAGATGATATGTACGAGTGTAAATGAAGTATATAGTCTTGTACATCGACCGTTTGTGAGATGTGTTGTTAATTGAAAACCTACCACCAAAGAACACCGGTATCCACGATCTAGTATAAAAATCCGTATAAAAGTATTCCAAATCAGCCGATTAGGGAAGACGCGTTCATCGCTAGACAAACCCGGTGGATATTTTTTTTTGGTTTATCTCGGTCTCTTTTCGGGTTATCTTACGCTCAAAAGAGTCGCTTCTTGCAACTCGTTTCCAATTATGCACGTTACCGGTCAAATTACTTAAAATGTGGTAAATTACATTTTTAATTCTCTGTTGTGGCGTTCGGAAACAGTCTCAGTACCTTTGAATATCATATAGTACGGTAAGGAAATGCAGTATCTGCTATTTGCAGGTGCCTGCAGTTGAAGGCTTAGGAAAAATGTTATAACAGTTGTAGTCTATTAACAAATTTCGGATGCAAGGTGCTATGATACTAACATTCTGCGCTAAAATCTATATTAATAAATTAGCACGTACTAGATAAGCATACAATCTGTGTGCAACAGGCCCCAAGAAATGAGAAATGTCTTACAAAGTAAGAATTTGTGAATAAGAAATGTAATCGTTAATGTTGCAGTACAGTATTTTTCAATAATTTTAACTATTGAAACACATCAACAGCAGAATGTTGGTAAAAGAATGAGAGATAGTGAGAGAGAGGGAGAGAGACACACACACAGAGAAAGAGAGAGAGAAACACACACACACACACACACAGAGAGAGAGAGAGACAGACACACACACACACAGAGAGACATACACACACCCACACAGAGAGAGATAGGGAGTGAAACACACACACACACACACACACAGATAGACAGCCAGACACACACACACACACACACACACACACACACAGAGAGAGAGAGAGAGAGAGAGAGAGAGAGAGACATACACACCCATACAGAGAGACACACACATACCCACACCGAGAGAGAGAAAGCGGGAGAGAGAGACACACAGACACAGATAGAGAGAGTAAGAGGGTGAGAGAGAGACAGAACACATACACACACACAGGGAGAGAGAGAGAGAGAGACAGACAGAAACACATACACACACACAGGGAGAGAGAGAGAGAGAGAGGGTGAGAGAGTGACAGACACACACACACACACACACACACACACACAGAGAGAGAGAGAGAGAGAGAGAGACATACTCACACATCATACAGGGGGAGAGAGAGAGAGAGAGGCACATACACACACACACACACACAGGGAGAGAGAGAGAGAGAGAGGCACACACACACACACACACACACAGGGAGAGAGAGAGAGAGGCACACACACTGAGAGAGAGAGAGACAGACACACACACACAGAGTGAGAGAGAGAGAGAGAGAGACATACCCACACAGAGGAGAGGGGGAGAGAGGCACATACACACACACACACACAGAGAGAGAGAGAGAGAGAGAGAGATAGAGATATACACATACCCACACAGAGAGAGAGAGAGACACACACCCACACAGAGAGAGATAGGGGGTGACACACACACACACACACACACACACACAGGGAGAGAGAGAGACAGACACACACACACACACACACACACACACACACACAGAGAGAGAGAGAGAGAGAGAGAGAGAGAGAGACATACTTACACACACAGGGAGAGAGAGAGAGGCACATACACACACACACACACACACACACACACACACAGGGAGAGAGAGGCACAGACACACACACACACACACAAACACAGGGAGAGAGAGAGGAGAGGCACACACACACACAGATAGAGAGAGAGAGTCAGAGAGACAAGAAATGAGAAATGTCTTAGAAAGTAAGAATTTATGAATAAGAAATGTAATCGTTAATGTTGCAGTACAGTAATTTTCAATAATTTTAACTATTGAAACACATCATCAGCAGAATGTTGGTAAAATAACATTAATCGGAATTATTATGGGTCGTTCAATAAGTCCTTTTGAAGAAGATAGAAAAACAAATTATTTTGTGTAGATTTTGTTTTCTCAACATAATCTCCTTTTAACTCTATATACTTTTCCAAGCGTTTCTCCGACTTTTCTAAGCCGTCCAAAAAGTAGGTCCTCAAAATAAGCATCTATTTGCGACTAACCTCCTCGTTAGACGTGAATTGTTTCCCGCCAAGCCATTTTTTCAGGTTTGGAAATAAAAGAAAATAACTGGGGGCAAAATTCAGTGTATATGGTGGATGTTGTTATAATTCGAACATTAATTCCATAATTTTAGCCATCAAAACTGTGCAGGTGTACACCCGTGAATCTTTTTCTTTTTCATACGAGGATGTTTTTTCTTTGTTCAACCGGTACAATAATACTCTTCAGATATTGTTTGTCTCTGGAGTGTACCCACTGTTTCGTCTGTAGTTATGTATCGACGGAGAAACTCGTTTGGATTGTGACGGAAAAGCACCAAAACAACTTCAGAGTCGACCCTCACGATTGTGTTTATTCTCCAGTGACAGCAAATGCGGCACCCATCTTGCGGAAATTTTTTTCGCAAGTAAAATCGAAAACAGTGTACCTTGTGTACATCTATGGCTTCAACTATTTAGTGCGGATTGATTCGTCGATCACTCAATAACCGTATCGTGAATTTTGTCAATCATTTTCGGGGTGGTCACTTCCATTTGGACGTCCCGAATGATCTTCATCTTTAGCGGATGTACGGCCACGTTTAACCTTTTCCCATCACAATGATTCGCGGTTGGTTAGCGCTCCGCGAAAATATGTTTGTATCTGATCGCCTCCCTTTATAGTCTTATGTTACCTTCTAGTGAAAAAATTTCAAAAAATTACAGTATATTAACTTAATAATAATAAAAGAAATTACCTTATTTATATATGAGCAACCTTAAAAATAGTATAATCTGATAGACTGAAAAGAAAATAACAATTATAACAATAAAAAAAAATAAACTCCCACTAAAAACTAACTTCATGGTGTGTTACTTTGGTGCACGCAACTTCTATAACTTGCTGAAAATACACTCTGATCAGTTTATCCTAATGCGCCGAAAGAAGTATAACTTCAAAAAAATTAAAAGTTTTATTCCTCTGTTTGTTTAATTGTTGACTGTTATAAAGAAACAGTATTTTTATATTGAGTTACAAGGCAGTAGTTAATATTAAAACTGTATTAATTTATCAGTTGTGTAATAGCGCGCTGTAAAACATTAATAATCGAGCTAGGTCTTTCAGTTTTTAGATCAAGCTAAGTCTTGATTCTCAGTTAAACTATACATTAAAGTAAAACTTTTTTTTTTGATAATTTTATTTCTAAGACAGTTCACAGAAGATGATGTTTTTACCGCTTCAAGTTTTTACTATGAGGGACATTCAATAAATAAAGAGACAAATTGATGTAGAAAAAAACATGTATATTATTACAAAATGAGACTTTTTCTACTTCTCAACATAATCTCCACCGATATTAATTCACTTGTCCCAACAGTGAACTAGTTTTTTTTATACCTGAGGCAAAGAAGTCTTGTTGTTTGAGCCACTTTCCCTCAAATTTTTTGACCTCCTCGTTGTTGCTGAACCTTTTGTTTTCATGTAATGCCTCCTTGGGGGTGACCAAACAAATGGAAATCTGGGGGAGCCAAATCTGGACTGTAAGGAGAGGATTTGGTACTATCTCCCAACCCATTTTTGCAATGTTTTCTTGGGTCAGCTGGAGAGTGTGAGGGCGAGCATTGTCGTGTAGCAATATCACACCTTGAGATCTTCAGCTTTCTTCTCTAATTGCTAGCTTGTACTTTTTTCATTAGCATGTCTGAGTAGTAGACTTCGTTTATTGTATGCTGATTTTCCAAATAATGAGAAAAGACGACACCATCGGCATCGCAAAAGACAGTCAACATGACTTTTCGTGCTCGTGCTTACGTTCTGAATTTCTTTCGGACAGGTGAACCAGTGTGTTTAGATTATTTGTCTTTTGGACTCCGGTTCAAAACGGTGAACCCAAGTTTCGTCGCACGTTGAAAAGCTTGTTTAGAAAAGGGGGGCGACCTTCCATTTCATAGCGTTCTTTCTTCGGCATCGCACAAGACGGTCAACATGACTTTTTCTGCTCGTGCTTACGTTCTAACTTTTGGACAGGTGTGTTTCCATTCTTTGTCTTTTGGACTCCGGTTCAAAACTGTGAACCCAAGCTTTATCACATGTTAAAAGCTTGCTTAGAAAAGGGTGACCTTCCATTTCATAGCGTTCTTTCTTCGGCATCGCAAAAGACAGTCAACATGACTTTTCCTGCTCATGCTTACGTTCTGAATTTCTTTTGGACAGGTGAACTGGTGTGTTTACATTCTTTGTCTTTTGGACTCCGGTTCAAAACGGTGAACCCAAGTTTCGTCGCATGTTAAAAGCTTGTTTAGAAAAGGGCGACCTTCCATTTCATAGCGTTCTTTCAAGTCTGTACACTCTTTGAATCATGTTTTCTTGTGTTGTTACATTAATTCTTTTGGGATCCGTTTTGAATTTGTTTTCCTGTACTTGATGTTGTTACGTTATGAACTGTGCCGACACTTACCGCAACTGTTTTTGCTATATGATAAACTGTAATCTGTCGGTCTTCATGAGTGTCGTCGATGCGGGTTTCAAGTAAAGGAGTTGATACTTCCACTGGTCAGTCAGGATGTTTGCTCGTCAGTCACTGATGTTAGACTGTTTTAAAACTGTTTGAACCCGATTATAAAAATTTTTGCGGTTCATACAACTTTCACCGTACTGTAAAATCGTTTGAGAAAAGAATTTAGCCGGTTTTTCGCCTTTAGAAAGCAAAAAATGGATCGTTGAACATCGTTCAACTAATATGGAACATATTAGTACACATGTCGTCATTAAATGCTATATTGATGTTATAAACGAAACAATTTTTATCCGTCAGCTGTTCACAGCTTATCCCAGTGATGCCAACTTAACGTCATGAAAGTATAAAACTTGTCCTACAAAATGTTTTATTTCTACATCAGTTTATCTCTTTAATTATTGAAAGTCCTCTGCCCTCTGAAAGTCCTCTGGTGTTAACTCGCTTGAAATATCTAGTTGATTTAGTGTTTGTTTCTTGCTATGACTTCTAGATTACTGCAAAAAAAAAACAAAAATAGATAATATATTTAATAATAGTAAATTTTACGATTACAGTAAAGACGAGAACACACTGAATGTTAAAAATATGAAACGAGAAAGTAAAGTGTATTCATATAAGGAACAGCAGGAGGAATTACAGCTAAGACGTGAATTAGAAGAAAAAAAGAGAAGACAAGGCAAAGTAAAGGATCCAGAATTAACTCCAAAACAAAAAGAAGCGATTAGATTACAGCTGGAAAAAGAGTCTGCTATACGGGATAGATTAACTCAGGTATTTAATAACTTGTTTTATATATATATATAAATCTGAATAGATATGTGTTATTTCAATATTTTGTACTTTATGATTTATTTAATAGAACTATGTATAATGTAACAGTAGAGAGGAATAATGTGGTTCTTAAAAACAGATTTATTTCATTAAAATATTTATACGTACCAGGTCTGTAAATAAAGTAATGAGTCTTATTTTTTTTTCTAAGCTAAAATGGCAAAATTATTAGTAAATATTTGGTTATATGAACAGGTAATTTATATTAGGTATTAATAATAAACAAAATGTTTCGTGAAATGAGTTTTTGTTGTGCGTTAACAAAAATGAGTGATACTGATTTGAATGGTGTTATAGAGGAAGTTGAAGAGGATGAAATGGGAGCAACAATACTGAGATCTGAATTTAAGAGAGCATTAAAAGATTTAAATGGCAGAAAGACTCCTGCAATAGACGGAATACCTGTAGAATTACTGCGCAGTGCAGGTGAGGAAGCGATTGATAGATTATACAAACTGGTGTGTAATATTTATGAAAAAGGGGAATTTCTGTCAGACTTCAAAAAAAGTGTTATAGTCATGATACCAAAGAAAACAGGGGCAGATAAATGGGAAGAATACAGAACAATTAGTTTAACTAGTCGTTTATAAAAAATCTTAACTAGAATTCTATACAGAAGAATTGAGATGAGACTGGAAGAAGTGTTAGGAGAAGACCGATTTGGTTTCAGGAAAAGTATAGGGATAAGGGAAGCAATTTTAGGCGTCAGATTTATAGTAGAAGGAAGATTAAAGAAAAACAAACCAACATACCTTGCATTTATAGACCTGGAAAAGGCATTCGATAATGTAGACTGGAATAAAATGTTCAGCATTTTTAAAAAATTAGGGTTCAAATATAGAGATAGAAGAACGATTGCTAACATTTACAGGAACAGTAATAATTGAAAAACATAAGAAAGAAGCCATAATGAGAAAGAGAGTCCGACAAGGATGTTCCCTAACTCTCTTACTTTTTAATCTTTACATGGAACTAGCAGTTAATGATATTAAAGAACAATTTAGATTCGGAGTAACAGTACAAGGTGAAAAGATAAAGATGCTACGATTTGCTGATGATATAGTAATTCTAGCCGAGAGTAAAAAGGATTTAGAAGAAACAATGAACGGCATAGATGAAGTCCTATGCAAGATCTATCGCATGAAAATAAACAAGAACAAAACGAAAGGACCACTGAATGTGAAAATAGGAGGAGAAAAGATTATGGAGGTAGAAGAATTTTGTTATTTGCGAAGTAGAATTACTAAAGATGGATGAAGCAGGAGCGATATAAAATGCCGAATAGCACAAACGAAACGAGCCTTCAGTCAGAAATATAATTTGTTTATATCAAAAATTAATTTAAATGTCAGGAAAAAATTTTTGAAAGTATATGTTTGGAGTGTCGCTTTATATGGAAGTGAAGCTTGGACAATCGGTGTATATGAGAAGAAAAGATTAGAAGCTTTTGAAATGCGGTGCTATAGGAGAATGTTAAAAATCAGATGGGTGGATAAAGTGACAAACGAAGAGGTATTGCGGCAAATAGATGAAGAAAGAAGCATTTGGAAAAATATAGTTAAAAGAAGAGACAGACTTATACTAAGACATCCTGGAATAGTCGCTTTAATATTGGAAGGACAGGTAGAAGGAAAAAATTGTGTAGGCAGGCCACATTTGGAATATGTAAAACAAACTGTTAGGGGGATATACCGAAATGAAACGACTAGCACTAGATAGGGAGTCTGCCAGAGCTGCATCAAACCAGTCAAATGACTGAAGACAAAAAAAAAATTAGTTTTATGTGCGATAACAGTTTTTGCTGGCTTATACTTGTTATTTATGCAGAGATAACTTTTAAGTTGCATTTCTACACATCTGCTCTTTTTGAGTTTAAGAATGTATTTTGTGACTGCTAATCAATATACAGTTTCACATAGTCAAGTTAAGTTGAAATGGTTTGTGAACGGAATTGTCAATGCCTATCTGATGCTAAATTTTATTCTTCATGTGGTTTATCTGTTTGTCAGTTTTTTCTTCAGATGTTGATTTTGATTATAGAATCAAATTCTAGCTAATAGTTGGATCATAAAATAAAATAAATAACCAATAAAATCCGTCTTGAATCGAAGTTTGTTCTTTTAGGAGTGTTTTAAAGGAGAAACTTCAGTTGTATGTATTCTTATTAAAGAATGTTGTGATATTATTATGTTGAACACAACTTTAATCCTATTTAAGCTTCCTGGGGATGGATTTAACTAAAAGATATCCTGAATTGAGCTTGGTGTAAATACTCGTGATAAATTTCAATATTTCATCTCGACTGAAACAAGATATCAGTGGTTATGAAAAATTGAAAAGGAAATCTTTCGACAGTGAGAAAGAAAGATTCAGTTTTGATAGTAACTTGCTACCTAAGTGAACCCCATCCCTCATAGATAAAAGTTAAAACGTTAATTTAACCTCTTTGGTATTGTTAATCAAAATAATTTTTGCTCATTTTCTCAGATCCCGTCCTTGGAACGATTAAACTGGTTTGCATTTGTTTTATACCCGCTTAGGGTATGAGGTATTCCCTACTCATCCTCTTAGGGATGAGTAGGGAAAAAATCATTCAGCAGTAGTTTTCTACCTAGAGGAAAATCCAAATCGAGTTTCAAGCTTTGTGATTCCAGACCAGCTTTTTAAAAATTAATTCAATACAGTCGAAATCAAAATGGTGTTTGCTTACTTTTCTTAAAATCTTTGTCAGAAATAATTAATTCCCAAAAAAAAAATCACGGGTGTATAGCTGTTCAGATAATGAAAGAATTGATGGGACGAACACTTTCCCATTTATAAGAATATATAGTCTATTATTTTGTGGCTATTGTCAAGGTATAGAATGCATCAATATAACTAGAAGGAATTTAATTATATTGAAAATGTATTATTTATCTTATGTTGGGGTATTTGAAACTTTTATTTTAAACACTAAAATGAAAAAAGAGCAATGTGTTGACAGAATTTCAATCTTAAATAGTTAGATTTCTTTAAATAATCTTGCTGATTATTTAATTTTTTCATTTTAATAATTTTTTTCTGTTTATTTAATAGTTTTCCATTATTTAAGGGGTCCGAAGAAAACTCATTGGTGACTTTACTTGCCTCCGAAAATGTTTAAGATGAGCATTTTTTTTTTCTGTCTTCAGTCATTTGACTGGTTTGATGCAGCTCTCCAAGATTCCCTATCTAGTGCTAGTCGTTTCATTTCAGTATACCCTCTACATCCTACATCCCTAACAATTTGTTTTACATATTCCAAACGTGGCCTGCCTGCATAATTTTTTCCTTCTACCTGTCCTTCCAATATTAAAGCGACTATTCCAGGATGCCTTAGTATGTGGCCTATAAGTCTGTCTCTTCTTTCAATTATATATTTCCAAATGTTCTTTCTTCATCTATTTGTCGCAATACCTCTTCATTTGTCACTTTATCCACCCATCTGATTTTTAACATTCTCCTATAGCATCGCATTTCAAAAGCTTCTAATCTTTTCTTCTCAGATACTCCGATCGTCCAAGTTTCACTTCCATGTAAAGCGACACTCCAAACATACACTTTCGAAAATCTTTTCCTGACATTTAAATTAATTATTGATGTAAACAAATTATATGAGCATTTTACTTTTTATTAATTAAAGGAGGACAGTGTTTTCAGGAGGCCAAAGCAGGTATAAAACACTTCAGTACTGAATATTTTATTCACCTCTGAAATCGGAAGATTCCTTTTTTTTAAAAAAAGATCATTATATAATTATTCATTATTTAAATAGAAGGTTCTACCGTACCAGGTCGATCAGAAAGCTCAAACTTTTCAATTATACCATCGATTTTTGTGCTGGCTTCCAGTACCAAATGTTTTTTAAAAAGAATAGTTAGAATATCATATTTCAATTTTGTTAATTATACACGACCACAGAACCTTGAAAGACCCACCGGGTTGGTCTAGTGGTGAAAACACTACACGGATTTGAATACTAGATCGTGGATACCAATGTTCTTTGGTGGTTGGGTTTCAATTAACCACACGTCTCAGGAATAGTCGAACTGAGACTGTACAAGACTACTTCATTTACACTCATACATATCATCCTCTGAAGTATTATCTAAACGGTAATTACGAGAGGTTAAGCAGGAAAAAGAAAGGACGTAGAAAGCAAGGTATCATAACCTCATTGATAGCATGAATTATTGGATTTTTCATAAGGGTGAATGCATGTTGAAAAATAATTGTCGGATATTACAATAACTTAATTCACTTCTGTGCACATTAAGCAGAAGACTGTATCTGTAATTACCGCTCATTAAGCGTAGCCTTTGATGAAATTTGAAAAACAGTTTAGTAGTTCCGGAGATAAGTAAACATATTTAATACCTTTAGATTTCATCTTACCTTGATTAATATAGTTCATTATCGTAAAAGAATGGTGCCGTTTTGAACATGGTTTAAATTAAAACAGAATTACTTACGGTTTATGTTTTTTATTTTTCAAATTTATCGTCTCAAATGTTTTTTTACATAATTAATAAATTTCAATACGTGCGCTCTTAGTCGCCCAACAAATGTCGAAACGATACTCAACTTCTCTCCAAATATTAGTTAAAATTTCTTCGTTAATGGTTGTCATTGCTTCATTAATCCTGTTTTTTAAGCGGTTTAGGTAGCAAATTTTTTGTGTATAAACAAGGCTTTTGATACACCACCACAAGAAAAGTCTGAACCCGCAAGGTGTCAGGTCTGAACTCCTTGGAGGCCAAAGTACGGGTCCTTGCCGGTCTATCCATCGATCTCCAAATTTTTCGTTCAAAGCGTCCGTAACCGATCTATTGAAGTGCGGGGGGAGCACCATCTTGTTGGAAATGAAGTCGATGAATGTTTTCGAGTTCATCCAGCTGAGGAAAGCAATAATTGGCTAACATGTCAATATACGCGACTCCATTAATTGTTTTTTCAGCAAAGAAGAAAGGACCTATTACACGATTTTTCATCGCGCTACACCAAACATTAACTTTAGGCGAATCGCGTTGTTTCTCGATAATTGCGTGTGGGTTTTCAGAGCCCCGTATTCGTGAATTGTGTCTGTTAACGCATCCATTCGCGTGGAATGTAGCTTTGTCTGTAAAAATTATATCATCTAAAAATGATTCGTTTTCACTTATTCTGTCTGACATTTCTACAGCGAAATCGTAACGTTTTACACCATCATCTGGTTTCAATTCCTGCATTATCTGGATTTTATAAGCGTGTAATTTCAGTTTTTTATGTAAAACTTTGTGAACTGTTGATTTTGAAATACCTAATTCGACGCTTCGATGGGGGATGGACTTCCCAGGACTTCTAATTGCCGATCGTCTAATTAGTTCAACCGTATTGTCTGGTACACTTGGTCTTCCGGTTGATTTCTGTTTCTTAACCGATCCGGTTTCTTCGAACCAACGTGTTATGTTATTTTTGTGTGGCGAATCTCTTTCGAATTCACGTCGAAACGCACGTCGAACTAAAATTACGGATTTTAATTCGGTCATCAATAAAACACACTTTGCTTTGTCTTTATCTGAGAACATAGTAACTCGCTAAACTCACCGCAACAACAATACAAGAACTGACGTTGTGGTTACAACTGCTGATAAACAAACTTTTGGGTTGGAGGCTTTCAGGAATACCAATGTAACATCTAGAAATTTCCCTACAATCTTCCGATGAATTACCGAAACCGCACCATTCCTTTTTGATAACCCTGTACATTCATAGAATTGTAGTGCGTAGTGGCTTTTTTAATCTCATTTACCAATTTTACAATAAATTCTAAATGAATGATTTCCAATTACAGCTATTGTTCCTGTGCTGTTGGAAGCGTTACAAGATCCTTCTCATAAGACAGCTACTTGTTTACAAACATTGTTGGATACTCAGTTTGTGCATTTTATCGATGCACCATCATTAGCTTTAATTATGCCGGTCGTGCAACGTGCATTCATGGATCGTTCGACAGAAACGCGTAAAATGGCTGCAAAGATTATTGGTAACATGTATTCTTTGACAGATCAAAAAGACTTAACTCCTTACTTACCTACTATTATACCTGGACTGAAATCATCGTTACTCGATCCTGTACCTGAGGTAAGTTCGCTTGTGTTTTATTATCTTTTCTACTTAGTAAGCTGTGTAAATGAGTGAAATTTTTTTAAAATTATGTTGATATGGGCATTTTACAACGGCAGCGTTAGACATTTGGTTTCATTGTTTATGGTATTACAAATATGATTATTTTTTTTAAGTTACTAACCGTAAAACACTAATCGAACATAGAAAGAATTGTAAAAAGTTTTTATACTTATATCGATAACACTTATTTCCTTTAGATGGACCTCGAAAATCTTTGACCCTTTAACTTTTTTTTTTTTTGTCTTCAGTCATTTGACTGGTTTGATGCAGCTCTCCAAGATTCCCTATCTAGTGCTAGTCGTTTCATTTCAGTATACCCTCTACATCCTACATCCCTAACAATTTGTTTTACATATTCCAAACGTGGCCTGCCTATACAATTTTTCTCTTCTACCTGTCCTTCCAATATTAAGTGACTATTACAGGATGCCTTAGTATGTGGCCTATAAGTCTGTCTCTTCTTTTATCTATATTTTTCCAAATGCTTCTTTCTTCATCGATTGGCCGCAATACCTCTTCATTTGTCACTTTATCCACCCATCTGATTTTTAACATTCTCCTATAGCATCACATTTCAAAAGCTTCTAATCTTTTTCTCTCAGTTACTCCGATCATCCAAGTTTCACTTCCATATAAAGCGACGCTCCAAACATACACTTTCAAAAATCTTTTCCTGACATTTAAATTAAGTTTTGATGTAAACAAATTATATTTCTTACTGAAGGCTTGTTTCGCTTGTGCTATTCGGTAAATTATATCGGTCCTGCTTCGTCCATCTTTAGTAATTCTAATTCCCAAATAACAAAATTTTACTACCTCCGTAATCTTTTCTATTTCTATTTTCACATTCAGTGGTCCATCTTTGTTATTTGTAATACATTTCATTACTTTCGTTTTCTTCTTGTTTATTTTCTTTCGTAGGACTTCATCTATGCCGTTCATTGTTTCTTCTAAATAAATCCTTTTTACTCTCGGCTAGAATTACTATATCATCAGCAAATCTTAGCATCTTTATCTGTTCACCTTGTACTGTTACTCCGAATCTAAATTGTTCAAAATCTGGAAACGATCCGTCCTGGAAACAAGTGGCGGAGAACAGCCAGCGTTGCCCTCGCTGTGTGCACTGTAGCTCCATCCTACTGGAATAACACATTTTGAAAATCGATTCCCCGGTTTCGTAACTCAGGGATGAAAAACGTATTCAACATCGCAATGTAACGATCAGCTGTTACATTTACGGCAGCGTCATTTTCTTAAAAAAAAATATGGTCCAATAACACCTACCTTTCCTATTGCACACCAGACAGTCACCTTTGGGCTATGAAGAGGTCTCTTGTGAAGCTTATGTGGGTTTCTTTCTGCCCGATACCGGCAATTCTGTTTGTTGACGAAGCCATTTGTATGAAAATGGGCTTCGTCACTCATTAACAATAACAAATTTTCATTTTCTTCAAACACTGTAAGCATTTGTCGACAAAATTGTAATCGCTGCGTGAAATCTTGCTCGTTTAACTGCTGCACGACGGCTATCTTGTAAGGATGGAAATGCAGGTCTGTATGCAGAATTCGTCTTACCTTACTTGTGCTCATTTGAAGCGCTGCTGAATGCCTCTGAATAGAGCGGCGTGGGCTTCTGACAATGGCTTCCCTTACTCGTTCGATGTTCTCCGGAGTGCTAGCTGTTCGTCAGGGACCCGGTGGTTTTTTCTTCAATATTGAACAGCTTGTTCGAAGGTTGTTTACCCGTCGCAATATTGTGTTACGAAAAGGTACACTTGCATTACCATGAATATTAAACTGATGGCGGAAATCTCGCCCAACAGCAGTTACGGATTCGTCATTTCGCACAAAACTGTTATACGCGTACAGGCATTGGTCTAGCATCCACGGCTCCATCTCAACGACTAAAATGTAAATGCTTTGAACAAAGGAAACGTCAGACACCAGCCACGTGCCCCTCCCACCACGAACGCCCGAGTACAACCCACTTCAAAATCATCCGGTTCCCGTGAATGACCCTGTATAAAAGATAAACTGAAATAACCAGTAACAAGATGTCATTGTTTTATCTTTTATTTATTTCACCTTTATTGCGTTGTATACCGTAAAGTATTTATTTATTTTTTCAGGTACGTAGTGTGTCTGCCAGAGCTTTAGGTGCTACGGTAAGAGGTATGGGAGAGACCAGCTTTGAAGATTTATTACCTTGGTTGATGCAAACGTTAACATCAGAAACAAGTTCCGTTGATCGATCAGGTGCTGCCCAGGGTTTAAGTGAAGTTGTTGGTGGACTTGGCGTTGAAAAATTACATAAGTTAATGCCAGGTTAATAATCGTTCATTTATTATTAATTAATAAGTATTTAGTTGTCGGAGAAGCGGTTGATAAATTTTGTAAGCATATCACAGAATTATAGTTTTTAGACACCGTCATTCCATGCAAAACCACGTTTAGATCTCCATCCTTAGTTCTAATTATAAGTAATTCAGTACAATCCCGTTTAACATTACTTCTGGATTATCCAGACTGATATAGAGAAAGGCATTTTTAATTATCGAAAATAAAATATGTACCATTATACAGTAGTATGTAGCAAATTAAAATTTTTAAAATAGATTAAAGAAACACAGTAGTAGGCCTACTGTATAATGTATCCAGTTTATCGCCAGTTACTTTGTATCACAGTCTTTACATACTGTGGTACGAGGCTGCAGAGCACTGTGAGAAGATCCTTATATAAGGTTATACAGGGTTTGGGGGAACAATATGCCTATAGCTCGTTCTTAAGGGCGACGGGTGCCTGGGTGCTCATCAACTACGCTAACTTTAACTAATATCTGTTTCGGTTTCACCTGGCAGCTGATGAGCCGTGTGTCTGCGGGGAGGTCCAGTCAAATGAACAGCCGATGTTTGAATGCCCTGCTCTTGGGGGGACCAGAGACCAGGGGCCACCTTGGAACTTAGAGGTCAAGCGGAAAATTGGCTACTCACAAGCGGCAAGAGCCACATGTCACACCGTGTGGAGTTCTTGATGCGGTTGGTTTGTTCAACCGGCATCTGTAGTTTGCTTATGGGAAAGACTCTTACCGCATTGCCGTGGGAAGCTAACCCTGAGTACGGCTGACCACCAGCCAATTATTATGGCTCCACGATTATAAAATGGTGGAAAGTACTTGCTGGCATTCAGCGACCTAGGCGTGGCAGTAAATTTCTACCTTGAAATGAAATTTTATTATGGATGTCACATATATTTTTAGGAGTTGATGGGGTGAGCCTACCCGTTTTAGTGAATATATGACAATGAACGGTTGGGAAATGTAAGTCGGTAGTGTATGGCACCGTGCTTAGTCCGTTCACGCTTTTAGGTAAGCTCTAGGAGCTATGTTAAGATACTAGTCGCTAAACTGCTTGAGGTTCAGTTGCCGCTTGCGGTACAAACATTCGGTCTTATGCTTTACGGTGACCGAACGGGGTGGTGGCGTGAGAAATGCCAAGCGAACCAAACAGTAAGTTTTATGCAGTAATGCATCAGGCAAGTTTATGCTGCCACTTCTTGTGACAGAAAAATCGGCTAAACCTAGAGCGCTGAAGAATATTAGTAAAATTTGAATTTACTTCCACGCGTATACAGGTCGCAAAAATCAACATGGATGATGTCTTGCGAAATGTTTAAAGAATGGTTTTCCTCGTTCTTCGTCCTACCGTAGAGATTTCATTAAGCTGTAGTGTACGTATATTATACATTTCCAGATTTTCCGGACTTTTGCTCATCTGGACAACTTCTGGACCCATTTTGTCCGGTTAAATGGGGTTGTACTGTAGTTAAATCAAGTATAAATTAAAACAAAATATTTGAATCGCTTATCGTTTCCTGCTGCGTGTTATTTAATTGTATCGTAAACATTTTGCGCAGATATTTAAATTTTTTAATAAAAATTTTCAGTCTGTTAATTTTACTACCATTTCTGAAAGTAAATAATTTTTATTTGCTTCTTCTCCTTTAATACGATAAGAAAATAAATTTTCTAGCACTGTTTTAGCAGCAATTTTTAAAAATGTAAATTTTTGTAATCAAATATTATTCCTTGTCTGTAGCATTTAATTATTTTACATTCTTATTTTTGAAAATATAAATATAAAAGTAAATAGTGTGATAAAAGTACACTGGGATGCATTTTATCTAGAGTAGCATTGAGTAGCGAAGATCTCCAAACCCAATACAATTGCAGAAAACCTCATATCGCTTGTTGCAATTGATATTTTCAGTGTTTTAATAAGTATAGGAAAAATCAAAAAAAAAAATTGTGCTTTCTAATTACAGTATCAAGTTGAATCGATGACGTGGCTGCCGATGTTTCTGATCAGATAATTCAGCAAGCGAATTTTTTAGTATTCGATTCTATGAATTTACAGGTGCAGCAAACATATCTCAGTTTTTTGTTGTTTTCTGAGGTATGAACACGATAGGTACAGATCAATCAAACAAAATATATATATTTTTTTTTCTTCAGTCATTTGACTGGTTTTATGCAGTTCTCCAAGATTCGCTATCTAGTGCTACTCGTTTCATTTCAGTATACCCTCTACATCCTACATCCCTAACAATTTGTTTTACATATTCCAAACGTGGCCTGCCTACACAATTTTTTCCTTCTAATTGTCCTTCCAATATTAAAGCGACTATTCCAGGATGCCTTACGATGTGGCCTATAAGTCTGTCTCTTCTTTGAACTATATTTTTCCAAATTCTTCTTTCTTCATCTATTTGCCGCAATACCTCTTCATTTGTCACTTTGTCCACCCATCTGATTTTTAACATTCTCCTACAGCACCACATTTCAAAAGCTTCTAATCTTTTCTTCTCAGATACTCCGATCGTCCAAGCTTCACTTCCATATAAAACGACACTCCAAACATATACCTTCAAAAATTCAGGCAATAGTTCTTGCATAGGACTTCATCTATGCCATTCATTGTTTTTTCTAAATCCTTTTTACTCTCGGCTAGAATTACTATATCATCAGCAAATCATAGCATCTTTATCTTTTCACCTTGTACTGTTTCTCCGAATCTAAATTGTTCTTTAACCTCATTAACTGCTAGTTCTATGTAAAGATTAAAAAGTAACAGAGATAGGGAACATCCTTTTCGGACTCCCTTTCTTATTACGGCTTCTTTCTTATGTTCTTCAATTGTTACTGTTGCTGTTTGGTTCCTGTACATGGTTAGCAATTGTTCTTCTATCTCTGTATTTGAACCCTAATTTTTTTTTAAATGCTGAACATTTTATTTCATTCTACGTTATCGAAAGCCTTTTTGTAGGTCTATAAACGCCAAGTATGTTGGTTTGTTTTTCTTTAATCTTCCTTCTACTATTAATCTGAGGCCTAAAATTGCTTCCCTTGTCCCTATACTTTTCCTGAAACCAAATTGGTCTTCTCATAACACTTCCTCCACTCTCCTTCCAAATCTTCTGTATAAAATTCTAGTTAAGATTTTTGATGCATGACTAGTTAAACTAATTCTTCTGTATTCTTCACATTTATCTGCCGCTGCTTTCTTTGGTATCATTACTAAAACACTTTTTTTGAAGTCTGACGGAAATTCCCCTTTTTCATAAATATTACACACCAGTTTGTATAATCTATCAATCGCTTCCTCACCTGCACTGCGCAGTAATGCTACAGGTATTCCGTCTATTCCAGGAGCCTTTCTGCCATTTAAATCTTTTAATGCTCTCTTAAATTCAGATCTCAGTATTATTTCACCTATTTCATCCTCCTCAACTTCCTCTTCTTCCTCTATAACACCATTTTCTAATTCATTTCCTCCGTATAACTCTTCAATATATTCCATCCATGTATCGACTTTAACAAAATATGTTGTTTTACAAATCAATACCTGGTCGTACAACAGGAGTGCATCTTTTGCTGCTTTTTATGAAGCTTATAACTGTTACGTAGATTGGATGAAATGTATTGCAGTATGTAGTGATGGTGCAAAGGCTATAACAGAATAGAACAGTGGATCTCTGAAAAACATATGTCTTATGTACCAAGGGTGGATTGCTTCCTTCACAGATATGCTCTTGTTACAAAAAATATGCCAGAAAATCTCGAACAAATTCTTTGAAAAGCGGGTAATTTTATTAAAAGTTGGTAGTTACAGAATAGGCTGTTTGCTAAACTATGTAATAAAAATCAAAATAAAATAAAATTTAAATGGGCAAAAAGAAAAAAATCTCTTCTTTTCTATACAGAAGTGAGATTGTTATCGCGGGAGAAAGTGTTAACCTGGTTATTGGAGTTGCAAGATGAATTAATATTTTTTTCCACTATAAAGAAACTTCATTCTCATTGTTTTACAGGCTTATTTTACTGATGTATTTTCACATTTAAACGGCGTAAATGTGAATTTGCAAGGATGTGATAAAAACATTTTATACAAAGTTCTATCTAAGTTCTATACAAAGATCTAGAAAAAACATTCGATAACGTAGACTGGAATATAATGTTCAACATTTAAAAAAAATTAGGGTTCAAATACAGAAATAGAAGAACAATTGCTAACGTTTACAGGAACCAAACAGCAACAGTAATAATTGAAGAACATAAGAAAGAACCCGTAATAAGAAAGGGAGTCTGACAAGGATGTTCCCTATCTCCGTTACTTTTTAATCTTTACATGGAACTAGCAGTTAATGATGTTAAAGAACAATTTAGATTCGGAGTAACAGTACAAGGTGAAAAGATAAAGATGCTACGATTTGCTGATGATACAGTAATTCTAGCCGAGAGTAAAAAGGATTTAGAAGAAACAATGAACGGCATAGATGAAGTCCTACGGAAGACCTATCGCATTAAAAATAAACAAGAACAAAACAAAAGTGATGAAATGTAATAGAAATAACAAAGATGGATCACTGAATGTGAAAATACGAGGAGAAAAGATTATGGAGGTAGAAGAATTTTGTTATTTGGGAAGTAGAATTACTAAAGAGGGACGAAGCAGGAGCGATATAAAATGCCGAATAGCACAAGCGAAACGAGCCTTTAGTAAGAAATATAATTTGTTTACATCAAAAATTTAAATGTCAGGAAAAGATTTTTGAAAGTGTATGTTTGGAGTATCGCTTTATATGGAAGTGAAACTTGGACGATCGGAGTATCTGAGAAGAAAAGATCAGAAGCTTTTGAAATGCTGTGCTATAGGAGAATGTTAAAAATCAGATTGGTGGATAAAGTGACAAATGAAGAGGTATTGCGACAAATAGATGAAGAAAGAAGTATTTGGAAAAAATATAGGTAAAAGAAGAGACAGACTTGTAGGCTACATACTAAGGCATCCTGGAATAGTCTCTTTAATATCGGTAGGACAGGTAGAAGGGAAAAATTGTGTAGGCAGGCCACGTTTAGAATATATATAACAAATTGTTAGGGATGTAGGATGTAGGGGGTATACCGAAATGAAATGACTAGCACTAGATAGTGAATCTTGGAGAGCTGCATCAAACCAGTCAGATGACTGAAGACAAAAAAAAAAAATACAAAGTTCGTGCTTTCATTAAGAAACTTGATATCTGAATTATTCACCTTGAAAGGAAAAATTTTGTTACATCTGTACTTCTGATTATAGTCAGTCACTATAGTCAGATTAAGTCACTAATTGAACACCACAGTTTGGATAGCATGAAAATTCATTTGCGTGAACTAAAAATTCAGTCTACGAAGTATTTCCTGGAAGATAAAAATTATTTCTCAAAGAGACGAGTACTAAATCTATTCAGTGAAAATGTTGCAACTGTTCAGCTGTTCCGACTCATCAAAATGTTTGTGTATATAAAATACTACAACTAGAATTCACATCTGAAGATTTAGGTACATTTTGGGTTGCTCATTGAAGTGAATATGGAAATTTGGTCGTAGAAACGTTTAAAATATTAATCGCTTTCACCATTTCTTACCTCTGTGGAAAGGGTTTTTCGTCTACGGTTGTACTAAAAACTATATACAGGAATCGTCTTATCATTTTAAAACAATTTGCTTTATTGTGTTGCTAATGTAGATCCACATATGGAGAACCTTTTAAATGAAAAATAAATGCGACCATCTCGTTAATTTATTTTCTAAATATATGTAAAATGTTTATAATGAATGTTTTGTTTTCTCATAAAATAATTTCATTATTGTTTGTGTAAAATTGTTGGTTAATTTTTTGAACCCTCCCCAGTTTGAAAAATGCTTCTCCCTTACACGTAAGATGAAATTAAGTTTAACACTTCCGGTTTGTGTGGTAAATGGATAGTCCGACACCAGTCGGGTGTATCTTTCTTTTCTGATCGGCGATTTTACATTTTTTAATTTGTACACTTTCCTTGTCCCTAATTACCAAATTAATTAAACGTAGATGTGGATATGAGGTGTGATAAAAAAATACGGTGAATGAATTTTTATAGCGGCAACTTCCGACGCTACATCCATATGCTGTAATTTGTCCAATAGCGTGATCAACTGAGACAGGCAGGGACAAGTTGTAACACGTTCGAGCTTGCCAGTCAGCTGCCAGAGCCGCTAGAGTGAAGTTGTGTTTATCGTGTCTGTTGTGCAACATGGATTTTGAACAACGCACTAACATTAAGTTTTGTTTTAAGTTGCAAAAGAGTGCCAAAGAAGCTCACAAAATGTTAGAATCGGTGTACAGCGATAATGCGGTAACTTTGAAGACTGTACAAGTGGTATGACCGATTTAAAAACGGAAATGAGTCTGTTGAAGACGAGCAGCATGTGGGACGTCCAGTAACCTCAAAAACAATTGAAAATGTGCGAAAAGTGGATGCAATGGTTCGTTCAAACAGGCGAATGACTATTCGAGAAAAGGAAAATCGTGTGTCAATTTGCACAGAGTTGAAGGGTCGTCTTCATGCAGATCCGGACTTCATGGCCAAAATTATAACTGGAGATGAAAGTTGGGTCTACGGCTATGACCCTGAAACCAAAATGCAGAGTTCCCAATGGAAAACCGGTTCATCTGCTCGCCCTAAAAAGGCACGTCAGTCAAAATCCAACATCAAGGTCATGCTCGTTGTTTTTTTTCGATAGTGAGGGCATAGTGCGATCAGAGTTCGTTCCAAGGGGAACAACTGTAAAATCTGAATTTTATAAGGATGTACTGAAACGTTTGCGTAACGACGTACGAAAAAGCGACCAGAAAAATGGACCGATGGCTTCCTTCTTCACCACGACTACATGCCGTTTCACATCTCGCTTCTCATTCGCGAGTTTTTGGCCGAAAAAAGTTTTCCTGTCGGTCCATATCCCCCATACTCACCGGATTTAGTACCGTGCGACTTTTGGCTCTTCCTAAAAGTTAAAATTGTGCTTAAAGGAAAATGTTTTGACAAAATTGCTGACATTGAGAGGGCCGCGACCGAGCAGCTAAAATCCCTTCTGAAAGACCAGTCGTTGGGATAAGTGCATCGCTAGCCAAGGACAGTACTTTGAAGGAGATTAAATTGAATTCTATGTAACCTTATTACTTTTTTTAATAAAAAATTATTCACCGTATTTTTTGATCATACCTCGTATGTGTATTTCCAACCTACTTCCTTGTAGGATTCTGCTGCAGATTTCAGAAAAATCCTGTTTTCAGATTTATTGTTTTTTTATGAAATCTGTAGCTTTTTTTTTATTTTTAATGCATTTTACTATCGTTTAAAAATGCCTTTATTGTTTTATTTTTTGACCTAACTGTTTCCTGCATTTTCTGCTATCCATAAAGCTTACTCGAAACAATTTAAACAAATTTATTAATTCTATTTGATACTTGAAAATTTTGCTTGGAAGCACTCCTTTTATAATGAATTTTTCTGCGATCGATAAATTCATGTTACTGTTAACTGGTTTTCTTTTGACCAAAACAAAATAGCAACAGTGGTGAATTTAAACACGTTTTTTTCCTGCAATGTTTCTTTGTACTACAAGTTAAAACATAATCTGTGAAACGTCATTCTTTCGTAACTGCTTACTGAATTATAGTTTGCTCTTCTTCATATTCTACTTTTTTTTATCGCAGCTACCAGATTCTTGTACTACCAAAATACGTTGTTCTGTACATTTAAATTTAATTTTCCTCATAATGTTAACATTTATAATTTGTATATTTTAAAATTGCCTCTAAAATTAATTCAAAACACAGCAGTTTGTGTTTATTTAATATCGTTTGTATGTTATGTTCAATATACAGAGTTATCATAAAAGAATGGTGCGCTTTTGAACATGGTTTAAATTAAAACAGAATTACTTACAGTTTATGTTTTTTTATTTTTCAAATTTGTCGTCTCAACATTCTTTTTACATAATTAATAAACTTCAATATATGCGCCGTTAGTCGCTCGACAAATATCCAAACGATATTCAACTTCTTTCCTAATATTTCTTTGTTAATGGTTGTCACTGCTTCATTAATCCTGTTTTTTAAGTGGTTTAGGTGGCAAATTTTTTGCGTATAAACAACGCTTTTGATACACCACCACAAGAAAAAAATCGCAAGGTGTCAAGTCTGGACTCCTTGGAGGCCAAAGTATGGGTCCTTGCCGGCCTATCTGTCGATCTCCAAATTTTTAGTTCAAAGCGGCGTCCGTAACCGATGCATTGAAGTGCGGGGAAGCACCATCTTGTTGGAAATGAAGTTGATGGATGGGATGGATGTATGGTTTCGAGTTCATCCGGCTAAGGGAAGCAATAATCGGTTAACACGTCAAGTTACACGACTCCATTAATTGTTTTTTCAGCGAAGAAGAAAGGGCCTTATTACACGATTTTTCATCACGCCCACAGCAAACATTAACTTTAGGTGAATCGCGTTGTTTCTCAATAATTGGGTGTGGGTTTTCAGAGCCCCATATTCGTGAAGTGTCTGTTAACTCATCCATTCGCGTGGAATGTAGCTTCGTCTGTAAAAATTATATCGTCTAAAAATGATTCGTTTTCACTTATTCTGTCCAACATTTCAACAGCGAAATTGTAACGTTTTATACAATCATCGGGTATCAATTCCTGCAGTATCTGGATTTTATAAGCGTGTAATTTCAGTTTTTTACGTAAAACTTTGTGAACTGTTGATTTTGGAATACCTAAGTCGACGCTTTGACAGGGGATGGACTTCCCAGGACTTCTAATTGCCGATCATCTAATTAGTTCAACCGTTTCGTCTGGTACACTTGGTCTGCCGGTTGATTTCTGTTTCTTAACCGATCCGGTTTCTTTGAATCGTTTGAACCAACGTGTTATGTTATTTTTGTGTGGGGGATCTCTTCCGAATTCACGTCGAAACGCACGTTGAACTAAAATTACAGATTTAAAAATTACAAATTACAGCCATCAGTAAAACACACTTTGCTTTGTCTTTATCCGAGAACATAGTAACTCGCTAAACTCACCGCAACAACAATACAAGAACTGACGTTGCGGTTACAACTGCTGATAAACAAACTTTTGGGTTGGAGGCTTTCAGGGATACCAATATAACATCTAGAAATTTCCCTACAATCTTCCTATGAATTATTGAAACCGCACCATTCTTTTATGATAACCCTGTATTATTGAGAGTTTTGCTCTGTCAAATTCTCTGTTTTCCGTGATACGTTTAACTTTGTACATTGTAATATTTTATTTTCTACATTTAACATAATTATATGTTTGTTTGAAATACTATTTATAAAATTATTTACGCTAAACTTTCATTTATAGAAATAATTAGTACAGCAGAGAGGGCTGACATTGCACCACATGTAAAAGACGGTTATATAATGATGTTTATCTACATGCCTGTTGTATTCACTAGCGAGTTCACGCCATATATTGGGCAAATTATCACACCGATACTGAAGGTAATTTATTTAATGTTTTTTTTTTTTTTTTTGTAACTATTTCTAATTCGTATATGTTAAGTTGATACTGCAAAACAATAAAAATAAAAATTGTTTTTTTTTATATAATTCTTGTCAGCAGATTTCTAGATACGAGGAATGTTTTTCAAGTAAGTACCATTTTGAAATTAAAAAACCAACAACACTATTCTTAACAATTTTATTTTTATGTAAAAAAAACTGTACTTTAATCTACTTTTCTACATAATTGCCATCAATATTCAGGCACTTGTATCATGCAAACAGCCTTTGAACACAGTCGTCATAAAAGTCTGCCGTCTGACTTAAAAACCACTGCAACACGGTTGCTTTGACACAATCATTGTTGTCTTGGCGTTGACCACCGAAATGTTTTTTCAAATGCAGAAACAAGTCGTAATCACTGGCCCCTAGATCGGGACTGTATGGAGGGTGATGAAGTTGTTCCCAGCCAAACGATGCGTCGAGTTGATGCATTGTCATGAAACAAAAGGATCCCTTTATTCAGGACGCCACACCTTTTATTTTGGATTGCATGGTGCAGTTTTTTTTTTAAGGTTTCACGGTATGTCGTAGACTTTATTGTGTCACCATGTGGCAAAAACTCCACCAGCAGCAACCCCTCTTCCTGTCCTAAACACCATACACATGATTTTTCAGACTGAAATTGGGTGATATTGAATGCTGCCATTCCATGTCCGCTGTAATGTAAGTCACCCGTGTTTCGTCGCCTGTGACAATGGGGTTTTAAAAAATCATCACCCTTTACAATGTACAGTTCAAGAAAAACCAACACACTGCCTAAACGTTTGGTTTTGTGCACGTCAGTCAACATTTTCAGCTCCCGGTGTGAGCACAATTTTTTATAATTTAATGGTTTGGTCACAATTTCATAGACCACTTGTTGAAACTCGATGAAACTCTTCAGATAGCGAAGAAATCGGGTAAAGTGTCTGTTCTCTCTCGCACTTTTTTTATCAACTTTCTGCACCAGATTTTCAGTAATGACAGAAGATTGTTCATTCTGTTCCTCATCATGAACATTCTGGCGGCGTCTTTAAAAGCTCTAACCCATTTTCATGCCGTTCCATCGCTCGTAATATGTTCTCCATACACTTCACCGATCCGACGATGAATTTCAGCCGGTTTCACGTCTTTAGTACTAAGAAAACGAATCGCACCATGTATTTCACAGACGGTGGGATTCTCGATCGGCTGAGGCATTTTAAAAACTCACAAACAAACGTAAATACAGTGAAATATTTCTGTAATGGCGTCTGTGGCTTGCCAATAGATCAGGATGTACATAGTGCGCATGTGTGGAATGCTGACTGCAGTATAGCAGCGGTGTAATTTCAAAACTGTACTTACTTTAAAAACACGTCTTGTATTTAACTTTAAATGCAATTCATATGTAACTGTTCTTTATGTCGTCTATATAATGTATTTATTTGGAGTGAAATTTGTATGATTAATATGTTTTTATCTTGTGACTCAACGCATATTGTGAAAAGTAGGTTTTTTTGTATTTGTTAAACCGTCTTAGATATATACGAAAAGAAATTTTCTGAAATCTGCAGCAGAGTTTGTAGAAATGAAGCAGGTCAGGGAAACGCATATTACATCTAGGTTTATTTAATTTGGTGATTAGGAATGAGTAATATTAGAATGCGATGTTTGATCGTTTCAGTTAAGTTTATTATAATTTTGAGCGATGACTGTGCCAGTACCTTGATAAATTATTGATTTTTATAATTCTTCTTTACCATTAAGCACATACATCATAAATATTCCAGCTCTTGACTTTTATCATTATAAGCTGTGTTACTGTTTTCATGTATAATCTTTTTTTCCACACCTTCTAATTGACAAGCTGTAGATAGAAAAATAATAATCATAATAATAATATAATTTGTTCATATGTGATATATTTTTAAGTTGTGTAATTAAGTAATAAACTAAAATTCATAAATGCCTTTTTTTTGTCTTCAGTCATTTGATTGGTTTGATGCAGCTCTCCAAGATTCCCTATCTAGTGCTAGACGTTTCATTTCGGTATACCCCCTACATCCTACATCCCTAACAATTTGTTATACATATTCCAAATGTGGTCTGCCTACACAATTTTTTCCTTCTACCTGTCCTTCCAATATTAAAGCGACTATTCCAGGATGTCTTAGTATGTGGCCTATAAGGCTGTCTCTTCTTTTAACTATATTTTTCCAAATGCTTCTTTCTTCATCAATTTGCCACAACACCTCTTCATTTGTCACTTTATCCACCCATCTGATTTTTAACATTCTCCTATAGCATCGCATTTCAAAAGCTTCTAATCTTTTCTTCTCAAATACTCCGATCGTCCAAGTTTCACTTCCATATAAAGCGACACTCCAAACATACACTTTCAAAAATCTTTCCTGACATTTAAATTAATTTTTGATGTAAACAAATTATATTTCTGACTGAAGGCTCGTTTCGCTTATGCTATTCGGCATTTTATATCGCTCCTGCTTCATCCATCATTAGTAATTCTACTTCCCAAATAACAAAATTCTTCTACCTCCATAATCTTTTTTTCTCCTAGTTTCACATTCAGTGGTCCATCTTTGTTATTTCTAATACAATTCATTACTTTTGTCTGGTTCTTGTTTATTTTCATGCGTAGGACTTCATCCGTGCCGTTCATTGTTTCTTCTAAATCCTTTTTACTCTCGGCTAGAATTACTATTTCATCAGCAAATCGTAGCATCTTTACCTTTTCATCTTGTACTGTTACTGTAGGATGTAGAGGGTATACTGAAATGAAACGAGTAGCACTAGATAGGGAATCTTTGAGAGCTGTATCAAACCAGTCAAATGACTGAAGACAAAAAAAAAAAAAAACTGTTACTCCGAAACTAAATTGTACTTTAACATCATTGACTGCTAGTTCCATGTAAAGATTAAAAAGTAACAGGGATAGTCAACATCCTTGTCAGACTCCCTTTTTTATTACGGCTTCTTTCTTATGTTCTTCAATTGTTATTGTTGCTGTTTGGTTCCTGTACATGTTAGCAATTATTCTTCTATCTCTGTATTTTAACCCTAATTTTTTTAAAATGCTGAACATTTTATCTACGTTATCGAAAGCCTTTTCTAGGTCTATAAACGCCAAGTCTGTTGGTTTAATCTTCCTTCTACTATTAATCTGAGGCCTAAAATTGCTTCCCTTGTCCCTATACTTCTCCTGAAACCAAATTGGTCTTCTCATAACACTTCCTCCACTCTCCTCTCAATTCTTCTGTATAGAATTCTAGTTAAGATTTTTGATGCATGACTAGTTAAACTAATTGTTCTGTATTCTTCACATTTATCTGCCCCTGCTTTCTTTGGTATCATTACTATAACACTTTTTTTGAAGTCTGACGGAAATTCCCCTTTTTCATAAATATTACACACCAGTTTGTATAATCTATCAATCGCTTCCTCACCTGCACTGCACAGTAATTCTACAGGTATTTTGTCTATTCCAGGAGCCTTTCTGCCATTTAAATCTTTTAATGCTCTCTTAAATTCAGATCTCAGTATTGTTTCTCTCATTTCATCTTCTTCAACTTCTTCTTCTTCCTCTATAACACCATTTTCTAATTCATTTCCTCCGTATAACTCTTCAATATATTCCACCCACCTATCTACTTTACGTTTCGTATTATATATTGGTGTACCATCTTTGTTTAACACAATTAGATTTTAATTTATATACCCCAAAATTTTCCTGTATGCTCCGTCTATTTTACCAATCTTTACATAAATGCTTATGAAATAATTAAAGTGAATACAGTTAATTATTAAATTCACCTAAATTATTAAATAATTTGTACCGTTAGAATTTTTCGTCGATAAATACCGTACGATAAATGAAGGTAGAGTGTTTCATCTCTCAGTTTCATTTGGAAGTTCTGCATCGAAATCGGGCAATCAGGCTTGGCATTTTTCATATGTTGCAAGCTTTTTCTTTCGTAAGCGATTGTAAAAAAGCAGGTAGCATTTAGGCCGTAAACGAATGAATAAACAATTTTAATGTACTTAAATATCTACAATTTAGATCAATAATTTTTGCATACCCTTACATCTTGATGTACATTTATGTTAATGAAACGTCTTGAGAATTACCGATCGGGAAATTGGGTCGGAAGTGTAAGGTAAAATGGCAGTGGCAAACTACATTATTCTTATAGATTATCCAAAGTTGGAAATCAGTTTTGTTCTGTTTTTAATGGTTAGTTACTAGCTAACTGTTGATGCTGCATTAAATACAAAAATAAACAATAAACAAAAGTTATGAACTCATGACCACCTGTTATGCCCTTGAAAATTTTGTACAGGGTGATTCAAAGAAACGGGAAATTTAAAAAATTAAATAACGTTAATGAAAATTTTTTTTAGAAAGTGAATTTTATTTTGTGTAATTGTACAAATGTTGCCGTATTAGGATACATACATTTTAGTTTATTTTTTAAAGATGACATCTTGCAGGTGACCTCCTCTTATACGTAAACACTCACGAAGTCTCTTCGTTAAATTGTTCATGGTTTGACGTATCATCACGACTGGAATTTCCGCAATTGCCGATCTTTGCCGTCGGTTCTTCCGTTGTAGCAGGTCTTTTGTGGAATACTTTGCTTTTAAGGTAACCCCGCAAAAATTAATCGCAAGCTGAGAGATCAGGCGATCTGGGAGGCCATCTAATGTCACAATTTTGTGAAATGACACATTGTCCAAACAATCGGCGTACAGCTGCCAACAATATTCATGCAGTATGTGACGTTGCTCCGTCTTGTTGAAACCAGGCTGTGTTAAGAATCGGTGGAAATCTCTTTTGTTGTTCCACAACAAAGGTTTCAAGCACGGCTACGTAATGAGCCGACGTCACTGTAATCGCAAGACTGTCGTCATCCTCAAAAAAATAAGGGCCTATAACACCGTAAGATGACAGCACACCACACGGTCACTTTCTGGCTGTGCAACAGACTCTGGTGTAGCTGCGTAGGATTTTCTTGTGCCCGGTATCTGAAATTTTGTTAACAAATCCACTGAGGTGGAAATGCGCTTCGTCTGACATCCACAGTTCGTGAACAAACTCTTCGTTATCGTTTATCTTCTGAAGCATTACATTACAGAATTGTGCTCGCACAACCGCATCGTTCGGTTTCAGTTCCTGGACGATCTGCAACTTGTACGGATGGAATTGCAAGTCCTTCACTAACATTCTTCGAACGCTTGAACTATGCGATTGTAAAGATGCTGAGAGACGACGGATTGACCGATGTGGACATCGTGGGACAGCATCTTGTAAAGCTTGAACATTCTGTAGTGTACGGACGGTTTGCTCACGGCCTGGAGGTTTCTTTTTTATTGTCGAACCGGTTTCCTCAAAATTAGATATCAATGCTTTAATCGCATGTGCTGATGGAACACGGCCGTGCCGTCCCAGATTAAAATGATTGCGAAACTCTCTACGCGCCCCTCCACACTGTCATTGTTTTTGTAAAACGCTTTGATAGCAAATACACGTTGCGCACAACTCCAAGGATCCATGACAACTAAATGGCAGGTTAGGTTAGAGAGGCTGGCGCCACTTATCAAGTGGTACCAATCGCTCACGGCTATCAACACAACTTTCAAAATGTCCCGTTTCTTTGAATCAACCTGTATTTAAATTTGTAATAAATGGTCTTATCGATTGATATTAGTCATAAAGGTTACAAAACAGATTGTCAGTTTTATATCGTTTGATTTTATGGATTTTTTTTTGGAAGCGGCTACTTTTGTATGAAAGTGTGTGTATTTCAATCAGTTTTTTCTGAATTCGTCTATTTATTATAATTTCTCTTGTTTAGATCGTTAATTTTCTTTTCGATTAATCACGATCAGAAAAAAATATAAACTGTAATTTTCTTAATTCCAGGCATTAGCTGATGAAAATGAATACGTCAGGGATACAGCGTTGAAGGCTGGTCAGCGAATTGTTAATTTATACGCTGATTCTGCTATTATGTTATTATTACCGGAATTAGAGAAAGGACTTTTTGACGATAATTGGAGAATTAGATACAGGTTTGTGTTTTTTATTATTATCACTGCTTTTAGTTACTCTGTTCATCCTAATCTTTTGAAGCGTCAGTAAAATGTGAATGTTAGTGCCAGCTGTTTCGAAATTATGACCGAAATTGATGTGCTAATATTTATAAGGCTAATAATGTAGTAATGTGATTTCTACTGAGAGGTACGACTAATTTTATATTACTATTATTACAATAATAGTTTTTATATGGTAATTTTCATTACAAAATACTGTAACAGTATTCCACAAAAAGGCTGTTTTGGATAGCTTTGTACTGAAAAGGAGTGAATAAAAGATTTGAATTTTTACGTACTTTTATTTAAACATGTTTTTTAAACCTTTGCAACATGTTTAAACAACCCGGACGAAGATCTGTGTTCTTTAAACGTTGACCTCTGTCGGGTCAGTTTAAAGAAGAAATTGAGAAGTTTTAGTCTTTATTTGCCTTTTTTTTTTTAATTTGATATCGTTGATAAAGCAAAATAAAGGCTGGTGAAATAGAAACCGATATACAGTATTTAATGATATCTTAACGTTTTCCCATCACAATGATATCCGCGGTCGATTAGTGCTCTACGAAAATGTTGGTATCTGATTGCCTCTCTTCATATACTTATGCTACCCTCTTGTGAAGAAAATTTCAAAAAATTACAGTATATTAAAGAGATTTAACAGATTCTGACGATAAAAAAACCATTACGATTCAATATTTTTTATGCCTGTAACAACAAAAAAATTGAAACAGTACAGAAATTACGATAATTTAATTGCAGGATTTTTTTTGCGCATTTCTAACGCGTTTTTTTATTAGCGAAACTTTTTTTTGTTTTTTTCTTTATGAAACGTAGTTAGCAAATTTTAAAAATAATACTTTCAAGCAAATCGGTTGAAAATTGGGCAAAATATGATGAAACACCCGTGCTATAAATCACATATGTTAGTATAAGTGAATGTAGATTCTGAAAACTAAGTTTTATCAAAATTTCCACCGCTTAAAAACTATTCAGATTGACAAAAATCTCTATCTCTCTCTCTCTCTCTCTCTCTCTCGCTCTCTCTCTCTCTCGCTCTTTCTTTCTCTCTCTCTCTCTGTCTCTCTCTCTCTCTCACACACACACACACCAAACACACATACCACACACACACCACACACACACACACACACACACACACACACACACACACACACACACACACACACACACACACACACACAATCTAATGAGGTTTGGCACCTTTTGCCATTTTTTTCAGTACTGGCAGGCGAGCTATGATATTTTCCCTACCAGCTCGAACAATTGTATGTGAGGGTAAAGATTTCAACACGTCTTGTCTTTTCTAAGGGTGAAATCCAAAGGCGAGAGGCCATCACTTTCAGTATCATATAATCTACCCATTCGGATTGGTCTAGTAATGAACACATCTTCCCAAATCAGCTGATTTGGAAGTCGAAGAGTTCTAACGACTTTTATACAGATTTTAATACTATTTTTTATTTTTTTTTTGTCTTCAGTCATTTGACTGGTTTGATGCAGCTCTCCAAGATTCGCTATCTAGTGCTAGTCGTTTCATTTCAGTATACCCTCTAACAATTTGTTTTACATATTCCAAACGTGGCCTGCCTACACAATTTTTTTCCTTCCAATATTAAAGTGACTATTCCAGGATGCCTTAATATGTGACCTCTCTTCTTTTAACTATATTTTTCCAAATGCTTCTTTCTTCATCTATTTGCCGCAATACCTCTTCATTTGTCACTTTATCCACCCATCTGATTTTTAACATTCTCCTATAGCACCGCATTTCAAAAGCTTCTAATCTTTTCTTCTCAGATACTCCGATCGTCCAAGTTTCACTTCCATATAAAGCGACACTCCAAACATACACTTTAAAAAATCTCTTCCTGACATTTAAATTAATTTTTGATGTAAGCAAATTATATTTCTTACTGAAGGCTCGTTTAGCTTGTGCTATTCGGCATTTTATATCGCTCCTGCTTCGACAATCTTTAATACTAGATCGTGGATACTGGAGTTCTTTCGTAGTTTGGTTTCAATTAACACATCTCAGGAGTGGTCGACCTGAGACTGTACAAGACTACACTTCATTCACATTCGTACATATCATCCTCTATCTAAGTAGTATAGTTAGAAAAGGGTTTTATGTAGAGTCCTGATGCGAGTAAATTCAGTTATACTTAAATCTGTATTTTTATCTAATTTAGTTCGGGAACTTTTCAGACTTTAATGTTTATACCCTACTCTAGCTGCCTTAATAAAAGATTTCTGTTGGTATTCTCCTCTTTAACACTTTTGAACCCTCGGCTTCTCGGCAGGCACATGGTGGTCCATGGTAACTGAGCAATTTAGATCGATTTAAAAAATTCCTATTCATGATAATTTTAAAATTTCCTTAAAAGAGTTTTATCACTGAAAGAAAAGACATTCAAATTTGTTTCATGTAAAAAAAGACATGCGAGTTACCAGAAATTACGTTTCATGTTGAGATTTTCCTTCCAAATGCAGAAAAAAATTAGCTGCAATACAAGCAATTAATATTTTTTTTAAATTATTAAATGTATTTTAATTTATTTATATTGCATATAATGTATTTTTAGAAACACAGAAACGTACTCTTTCAATATAATATAAATTCATTTAGATATCACTTAGAAGTAAAAGGTTATGTCACTTGAAAGAAAACCTTTTTTATAGAACAAATATATATATATATATGGTATATTGATATACATGGTTATCATAAAAGAATGGTGCGGTTTTGAACATGGTTTAAATTAAAACAGAATTACTTACGGTTTATGTTTTTTATTTTTCAATTTTGTCGTCTCAAACATTTTTGTACGTAATTAATAAATTTCAATATGTGCGCCCTTAGTCGCTCGACAAATGTCCAAAACATGCTCAACTTCTCTCCAAACATTAGTTAACATTTCTTCGTTAATGGTTGTCATTGCTTCATTAATCCTGTTTTTTAAGCGGTTTAGGTCGCGAATTTTTTGCATATAAACAACGCTTTTGATGTACCCCACAAGAAAAAAATCGCAAGGTGTCAGGTCTGGACTCCTTGGAGGCCGAAGTACTGGTCCTTGTCGGCCTATCCATCGATCTCCAAATTTTTCGTTCAAAGCGTCTGTGACCGATGCATTAAACTGCGGGGGAGCACCATGTTGTTGGAAATGAAGTTGATGGATGGTTTCGAGTTCTCCAGCTGAGGAAAGCAATAATTGGCTAACATGTCAAGATACGCGACTCCATTAATTGTTTTTTCAGCAAAGAAGAAAGGCCCTATTACATGATTTTTCATCGCGCCACACCAAACGTTAACTTTAGGCAAATCACGTTGTTTCACAATAATTGCGTGTGGGTTTTCAGAGCCCCATATTCGTGAATTGTGTCTGTTGTTAACGCATCCATTCACGTGGAATGTAGCTTTGTCTGTAAAAATTATATCATCTAAAAATGATTAGTTTTCACTTATTCTGTCCGACATTTCAACAACGAAATTGTAACGTTTTACACCATCATCGGGTTTCACTTCCAGCAGTATCTGGATTTTATAAGCGTGTAATTTCACTTTTTTATGTAAAACTTTGTGAACTGTTGATTTTGGAATACCTAATTCGACGCTTTGACGGGGGATGGACTTCCCAGGACTTCTAATTGCCGATCGTCTAATTAGTTCAACCGTTTCATCCGGTACACTTGGATTAAACGATCCGGTTTCTTCGAATCGTTTGAATCGATGTGTTATGTTATTTTTATGTGGTGGTTCTCTTCCAAATTCGCGTCTAAAATTAAGGATTTAATTCGGGTATCAATAAAACACACTTTGCTTTGTCTTTATCCGAGAACATAGTAACTCGCTAAACTCACAGCGACAACAATACAAGAACTGACGTTGCGGTTACAACTGCTGATAAACTTATGGGTTGGAGGCTTTCAGGGATATCATATAACATCTAGAAATTTCTCTACAATCTTCATATGAATTACTGAAACCGCACCATTCTTTTAGATGATAGCCCTGTATATTAATATAACAAGTGTACATCTGACTACCACGAGACATGTAGTAACGAATTGTAATTTTCCGCTAGCGATTGGTACATTCTGGTGGTTAGCTAAGTGGTACGCACACATACAAATGCAATTTAGTGTATGATTTTTTTTTTAATTGTTAATTCCCTTCGTTTTAGTTTATTCATAGATTGTTATTTTTAAGTGTTTTGTACAGTGTGGCAGTGTTTATAATTATAAAATTTCTTTCTTATAGAATTAGATTTTATTATTAATTTCAACAGAATTTTAAAAAATTACCTCATCTTGTTATTCACCTGATTTCCGAAATATGTTACTTTAATACATAATTTCACTAATGTAACATCATTTCCTCTAATTACATTTTGTAAATTAAAACATATTGTTCATTAAAGTTTAGCGATCTGTTGTTTATAAGTTATTCTCCTTTACAGTTTGTGCAGCTACTGGGTGATCTGTTATATAGAATATCTGGTGTCTCTGGTAAGATGAGTACTGAAACTGCGAATGAAGATGATAATTTTGGTACTGAGCAGTCGCACAAGGTATTTGTTACATAATTTATAATTTTTTATTAAGACTACAGGCATATTGAAAATAAATTAGTGTGAATATCGATCAAGTAATCCTGGATGATGGACAGTTAAGTCTACTTCTGATCATCGTAATTACCAACCTGTTGGAAATAGTTCTTCCATGCACTAATAGGGAGCATGTTTTTAACACTACAATAGCAGCAGCATAATATTGACACCCTTATAATTTAAGGTTTCACTCGTTTCATTATAGATGTTTCAAAACGGATTCATCCCCTTTGTTTGACGACATACGTTCCGTAACGGAACGGAACGCAAGAATGGCGGGAGTTTCAATATTTCTTCCTACAGATCGCAGAGCCTGGACAATGTCCGTTGCTGCTGTATCTTTCTATTATCGGTCGGGTTTCACGGGTTATTTAGTGGCGGTTATAAATTATAAGTTTTATTTGTGGACAGATTTGGTAATTTGCTTTACTGTAATTTATTTACTGGATTTGGCCATGATAGACTAAGCTTTTGAGCCTAGTAATCCCGGCGTGATTCCCCTTCAGTCCATCCACTGAAGTACCTTCAGTTCCAGCACCTATGGGCTAGCAGGAGTGCGCCTACCGGAGCTCTAGTTATTTGGAGGAAGAAACGCACCCTGTTCTCCGGAGGGAGTCGCATATGCTGACTAAATGAAATTGTGGTTTCTTCGTGGGACGGTGTGGGGTGTTGTCTAGCTTTTTATAGTTTTAACAAAATCTAATTGCGAAAACGGTCACTGCCGCGGCCGAAATTTTCGTGCAGTTTTCATTTATCGGTTGCACGATATAGAGGCTCCTAAGTCTGGTTTGTCATTTTTTTGACTCTCGTACCGCCTTCTTCACGGTGGTTCATTTAATACGGCATGAGGCCGTTTTCTTATATCCTGTGGAGTACGGTCCTCTCGGCAGATGTCCCGGAAATGGCGTTGTTCGGACACGGCCGCTCTCCCGAACATTCTGCGTGCCTGCGACACTTCCACTTTGCATACGGTGTGTAGTCCCGCATCATAGCGAAGAGTGATGTTTCTGATGAATCACAGTGCTCCAAATATCGTTCTAATTTCTTTTGAAGCATGGAGTTCAACAAAGCTCCCCATGTCGGGTAAGCATATGTTAGAATCGATAGGATGTATAGCCGAAAAATGAGCAATTTGGTCGCCAGTGGATATGGGCTGGCACTGTTTAGTACTTGTAATAGTGAGGCCCTGACGGCCTTTGCTCTTTGGGTCACATATTTAACATGTTCTCCTAAGGTAAGCCATTTGTCCAGGACTACTACCAGGTATTTGACTGTTTTCTCAAAGGGGATTTTCTCTCCTGAGATTTCCATCTGAAGCACATGTCTTGTATGTGAAATCACTGGCACCGATTTTTCACCATTGACCTTGATTCTCCACATATCGAACCACGGCTCTAATAGATCCGGTTGCCGTTGGAGTCTCTCGATCGTGTAATCTATCTACACTTCCGGATTCATAATAATATGCCGTATCGTTTGTGTATAGAGCTGTTTTAAGTCCTTCTGACAGCGGCATATCGTTGACGTAGGCCGTGTACAAGAATGGTAAAAGCACTGCTCCTTGGGGGACTCCAGCGGCTAAATTACCTGTAATAACCTTACAGTAAATGTTCTAAATGATTTCCTGTAACGCCAATCCAGGTTTGTACATGTTTCATAACATTAGCAGCGACTTTTTGTAATATTCGATCTGTAATGTTTGAAATCTCACTTTCAATGTTAGCCTTCAATTTGTCAAGTGCATGAGGGTTGTTTTTAAAAATACACCTCCCAAAGAAAAACGTCTGCCGGTGTAAGATCTGGGAGTCATTGAAGCTACTATCCTTTTGATATCAAATGATGGCTAAAAAATTCCAGTAACATATCCAGCATTTCATTAAAAGTACGACAATATTGCATTATCCTGCTGGAACCAACGTTCTTGTTCGTGTAAATCTAAAACGGTGATAGACTGTTTTATTAAGTTGCGATAAACCACACCGTTTACAGAATTATGAAAAATAAAGGTCCTGTTACACGACCCTGGAGATTGCACACCAAACACCAATTTTATGCGCATGCAAAGATCGTTTGTGAAATGTTTGGCTGTTAATGTAACCATCCAAGTGAAATCATATCTCATCGCTGACTAAACACGATCCAAAATTTCAATATTGTTATCAGCGATAAGCAAACAATACTGTGAACGTTTTCTAAAGTCTATTTCTTTCAGTACTTGAACAACATCGGTGTGATAAGCATGAAATTATAATTTGTTAGTAGTCCTGAAAGCTGTGGTTAATGAAAACTCAGCCTGTAAAGATAATTTTGGGAGCGATTTTTCCAGGTGAGCTAGTCAAATTTTCTTTTGCACCCTCCAGAATTTTAATAGTGATGTTCAACTTGTGCTTTTTCGATTATGCGTACCCCTAGTCTCGTGAAATCTATTAATCAAACGCAATATTGTCGATTTATTAGGAACCGAAGAATTGAAAAAAATTTTATCCGAACCTCGTCTCAATAATACACATTCGTCCTTGGAAAACAACATAGTTAACGCAATAGAATGAATTTATACTAGTATAGCACTAGTGTATAAGAACAACATTTCAACTGTTAGAAACTGCTAACCTTGAGTACAGTGTTGCCAACTGATATGTAGAGAGAGAGAGATAAAATTTATTTATGCGTGAATTCTATCTTTTTAAAGTTGCATTCTTTTTAAACACTCATTCATTTTATAACATGAATTCTTATTTTTCATTATTTGACAGAGATTTCAGGAATGTAAAAATATTTGTAGATATTTCAGAAAACCGACCGGATTGGTCTAGTGGTTAATTTGTCGTTGCAAATGACAAATCAGCTGATTTTAAAGTCAAAAGTTCTAAGGATCACATCCTAATAAAGGTAGTTACTTTTATACAGATTTTAATACTAGATCGTGGATACTGGAGTTCTTTTTGGTAGTTGGGTTCAATTAACCACACTTATCCACGGTAGTTGACTTGAAACTGTACAAGACTAAACTTCATTCACATTCATTCATATCATCCTCTGAAGTAATACCTTACTGTAGTTCTGGAGGTTAAACAGAAAAAGTAGGAGATATTTCAAGAATATTAAAAAATTATTAATTTATAATTAATTTATTTCAAAGTTATTAATTAATAATGAAAACTTATTCTTCTGTGTAGTGTAATGCTTAAACGTACAAGGTTTGTAAATAAAGTAGAGACCACTTTTTTTTGGCAGCCAAAGTGGCAACACTGTAAAGTTACTAGTAAACATATGGTAATATGAACAGCTGATTTATATAAGGTATTAATATTTTTAGTCTATTGTCGCCATGTGTGACGTAAACGAACTTTACATGAAACGAGTTTTTGTTGTGCGTTATAAAAAATGAGCGATACTAATTATGTGTTAAACTCTGTGAGAATGCTACAAAATTGAAAAGGGCGATGATGCTTTGTCACGACAGCCAAGTTTTTAGGTGGTTTTAAAGCATTTTCAGATGGCCGGGAATCAGTTGCAGACGATCCACGCTCTGGAAGACCATTAATATCAAAAAGTGATGACAATATTGAACAAATCAGAGACTTTTGGAGTTGTTAGTCTACAAAGAAATTCTTGAAAGACTGCGGAAAAGAGTTGTCCGTGTGAGACCAGCCATCAAAGACAACCGGATAATGCGTCATGACAATGCACCTTGTCACACTGCTTTCTCGATTAATGAATTTTTGGCAAAGAAAAAGATTCCTGTAGTTGTTCAACCACCTTATTCACCTGACTTGAGTCCCTGCGACTTTTTCCTGTTCCCGACTTCAAAAAAAACCTCAAAGGGGACACCATTTTGGAACAGTTTTTTTTTTCTGTCTTCAGTCATTTGACTGGTTTGATGCAGCTCTCCAAGATTCCCTATCTAGTGCTAGTCGTTTCATTTCCGTACACCCCCCTAACAATTTGTTTTACATATTCCAAACGTGGCCTGCCTACACAATTTTTTCCTTCCAATATTAAAGCGACTATTCCAGGATGCCTTAGTATGTGGCCTATAAGTCTGTCTCTTCTTTTAATTATATTTTTCCAAATGCTTCTTTCTTCATCTATTTGCCGTAACACCTCTTCATTTGTCACTTTATCCACCCATCTGACAGCTTATTATGGCTTCTTTCTTATGTTCTTCAATTATTACTGTTGCTGTTTGGTTCCTGTACATGTTAGCAATTGTTCTTCTATCTCTGTATTTGAACCCTAATTTTTTTTAAAATGCTGAACATTTTATTCCAGTCTACTTTATCGAATGCCTTTTCTAGATCTATAAACGTTAAGTATGTCGGTTTGTTTTTCTTTAATCTTCCTTCTACTATTAATCAGAGGCCTAAAATTCCTTCCCTTGTCCCTATACTTTTCCTGAAACCAAATTGGTCTTCTCCTAACACTTCTTCCACTCTCCTCTCAATTCTTCTGTATAGAATTCTAGTTAAGATTTTTGATGCATTACTAGTTAAACTAATAGTAGAAAACATACTTTGGAACAGTAGAAAACATTAAAAAACAAAAATGTAACCGGCCATCTGAAGGACATTCCGATTTCTGAGTTCCTATACTGCTACAGAAGAGCGGGAAAACCGTTTGAAACGTTGCATGGCTTCCTAAGGGAATTATTTCAAAGGTTGATAGAGTCCACGTATAATTGGATTGTGAATAAAAGGTTTTTCTGAACCGGTCTCGTTACTTTATTTACAGACTTTGCATGCAGTTTTTGTTCAGTTTAGAGTCGCACAGAAATTTTACCCGATGAACAAGCTGATATAGCTGCTAAGGCATATAGTATAGGCATATGTACCTTACTCACCGGGTTGGTCTAGTGGTGAACGCGTCTTCCCAAATCAGCTGATTTGGAAGTCGAGAGTTCCAGCGTTCAAGTCCCAGTAAAGCCAGTTATTTTTACACGGATTTGAATACTAGATCGTGGATACCGGTGTTCTTTGGCGGTTGGGTTTCAATTAACCACACATCTCAGGAACGGTCGAACTGAGACTGTACAAGACTACACTTTATTCACACTCATACATATCATCCTCATTCATCCTCTGAAGTATTATCTAAACTGTAGTTACCAGAGGCTAAACAGGAAAAGAGAGAGGCATATGTACCTTAGTATATATAGCTACTGTACAAAATATCTATTTTTAAGTCGTGCAGACTTAATCATTCTTTACATAAAAATTTCCATTATCGTTCTTTATCTTACTGCTTGCTCTTGTAATTGATGTCATGCAGATTAATGGCAAAGATTTACGCTCAGTTTTGAAATTATCTGAATAATGAAAACTGTGGAAGCCGATTTAAAATAACAAAATTTTCATCTCGTTAATGATAGTTTAAGTTAGAATCTATTGCGATTAGAAATTTTGTGAAACCACCTCGTGTATTCTACTGTTATTAAGGCATTCATGTAGAGTTTGGCTGCCAACATCCATGAAAGGTTGGATGACTATATTTATTTGAATGAAAAAAATCACTTCTAATATTGTTGCAAAATCATGAAAATTTTAAGATTCGTGGTACTGTTATCTAATGAAATTTACTAGGTTTGGAATATAATCAACATAATAATAAATAACAATGGCTGTGCAGCGTAATGAGTTGTGATAATACTCGATTTTTATAGTTCGTCAGTGATCAAATAAATAGCTTCAGACATTTCAAGGAATTATTATATTCATGTCAGTTCTTTCCACGTTTTAATTATTTCATATTCTTTTTTTCAAGTGTGTGTGTGTTTTTATGGGGGAGCATAATCCTCTAAGAAGCTAATAGTTTGATATAAACTAATTTTTCTAGGATTTTGAAAAATTAAGTAACACAAAGAAGAAGAGTGGATTAATAAAAAGTGTTCAGAAGTAGAAAGAGAAATGAACATCGGTAAAATAGACAGAGCATACAGGAAAGATAAGGAAAATTTTTGGGTACATAAATTAAAATCTAATAATGTGTTAAACAAAGATGGTACACCAATATATAATACGAAAGGTAAAGTCGGTAGGTGGGTGGAATATATTGAAGAGTTATACGGAGGAAATGAATTACAAAATGGTGTTATAGAGGAAGTTGAAGAGAGTAAAATGGGAGAAACAATACTGAGATCTGAATTTAAGAGTGCATTAAAAGATTTAAATGGCAGAAAGGCTTCTGGAATAGACGGAATACCTGTAGAATTACTGCGCAGTGCAGGGGAGGAAGCGATTGATAGATTATACAAACTGGTGTGTAATATTTATGAAAAAGGGGAATTAACGTCAGACTTCAAAAAAGTGTTATAGTTATGACCAAAGAAAGCAGGGGCAGATAAATGTGAAGAATACAGAACAATTAGTTTAACTAGTGATGCATCAAAAATCTTAACTAGAATTCTATACAGAAGAATTGAGAGGAGAGTGGAAGAAGTGTTAGGAGAAGACCAATTTGGTTTCAGGAAAAGTATAGGGACAAGTGAAGCAATTTTAGGCCTCAGATTAATAGTAGAAGGAAGATTAAAGAAAAACAAACCAACATACTTAGTGTTTATAGACCTTTCTTTTTCCTGTTTAGCCTCCGGTAACTACCGTTTAGATAATTCTTCAGAGGATGAATGAGGATGATATGTATGAGTGTAAATGAAGTGTAGTCTTGTACATTCTCAGTTCGACCGTTCCTGAGATGTGTGGTTAATTGAAACCCAACCACCAAAGAACACCGGTATCCACGATCTAGTATTCAAATCCGTGTAAAAATAACTGGCTTTACTAGGACTTGAACGCTGTAACTCACGACTCCCAAATCAGCTGATTTGGGAAGACACGTTAACCACTAGACCAACCCGGTGGGTTGTGTTTATAGACCTAGAAAAGGCATTCGATAACGTAGACTGGAATAAAATGTTCAGCATTTAAAAAAAGTTAGGGTTCAAATACAGAGATAGAAGAACAATTGCTAACCATGTACAGGAACCAAACAGCAACAGTAACAATTGAAGAACATAAGAAAGAAGCCGTAATAAGAAAGGGAGTCCGAAAAGGATGTTCCCTATCTCCGTTACTTTTTAATCTTTACATGGAACTAGCA